>NC_041041.1:22194350-22405688 GCF_900634625.1 Parambassis ranga
AAGAGATTGCAACTCATGTCAGGAGGTAATCTTGGGCAAACACTTTTGTAAGTCACAACTTCACCCCACAAACAGGAGAAGATTCCAAACACTATCTCATGTCGTAACATGTTAAGACAGATATATTGTGTTTGTCCAAGGTGAGCGTGTGCAGTAGGTGCAAAAGGATTACAAGGGTGGTCACGCACTTCCCCCTCTGTGTACCCAGTAAAATGGATACAATGAATGTTCAGGCAAATGAAGGCATTCAGCTATTGATTGGGGCAGTGGCGTGCAGTGTGGTGAGATGGATGAGATGGATTGCAGCATGCAGTCAGCAGTCACTCATTCATAGCAACCAAAAGGAATTCAAATCATCAGTGACATTTAATCCCATTTTAATTAACATATTAAACTTCACCAGACCCATCAGGACAATTACCAAGCCTGATACACACAGAAAAAGCACAAAGGAGGCGCAGTGGGATAGCAGGGTTGTCCAATAACCGGAAGGTTGGTGGTTCGATCCCAACTCCTCCCTAGTCACTGTTGTGTGTTCTTGGGCAAGACACTTCACCCTAGCCTGTGGCGCGCCTTGCTAGTCATTGTATGACACTGCTTGTGCAGCAGCCGTAATGAATTTCCCTCTGGGATTAATACAGTATCTAAAAATAAAAAAAAAAAAAAAAAAAAAAATATATTTCTATAATACTAATATATTGTGTTGAAAGTGTTGAGACTGTGTATCAAATAATATATGTGTCAACAACAGAGCTGAAACAGTCTCATTACAACATCAAGTGCATGCGTGCTCCTTAGCTGTGGCCAGTCTATGCTTGTTTTACAGGCTCCCCTAAAGAGCACTGCCCTGAGGATGGACCTTTATTGCCAGTGGACACAAATTCACACATAAGCAAGCACTCACACATACACACCTATAAGCCATTACCCCCTGCAATCTCCCTGCAGTCACTTCACCTACACCTCCTCCAGCCTCCCCTGGGTCCTAGACTTGGTGATGAAAGTGTGAATTAATCTGTGTGTGTGTACCTGTGTGCAAAGGGAGCTAGGTGTTTGAGCGACACGCAGTGACTGAAGGAGTCAAGCAGGTAACACAGAAGACTATATTTTGGGTATTAAGGGTTTTAGATAAGAATGAATGTGCTGCTGTGGAAATACAGTGGAAGAGGAGGCAGGCATGCTGACTCAGCAGCAGTGCCAGCTATTCCCCTGCTGTTTGCGCTCTTTGAACCTCTGTTGTAGACTTTGTGCTTGAACCAATTAGAGATTATCAAGGTTGTTCATTTAAAATTGATTTTTACTGTGTGAAATTACATTATCTGAAACCAGACAAATAAATTGTATTTTGTATTAGAATATTAAATATGACTTTTTGTGTGTTTTTAGTGTACTGGATCAGTTACTGGGTCAAGCATTCAAGTGCTGAGTTGGCTTTGTTTTTGCTCTTACTTCAAAGGAGAAATGTTGAGCTTGTTCGCATTTCACAGTTTTGGCATCCTCTTAACAATTCCCTCAGTTGTTGTGTTGTACATCAGCTGTTGCAGGAATAACTTGACAGTTGTTTTCTCATTCACACACAGCATCATCAAGACACATGCAGTACACAGACAAGATTTTAATAGTGTAACAATGCCATTTAAGCCAACTGAGGCTTGAATTGATCCATGTTAAATCAGTCTGTGTGTTTTTGTAAAGGACTAGATTGTCATAGTCTTGCTTTTCTGTTGTAGTGTTTCCTGTTCTGTTTTGTAATCCCTGATCATGATGCATCCTGGTTTGAATTGCTTATTACTGTTTGCCAGTTTTGTGCATCATCTATGACTGATCATCTTTGATCTCCAGATCAGCTCCCTCAGTATATCCCTGCTCCCTTCTCAGTCGTGGTTCTTCTTTGCAGTCAGGCTGTGCATTTGCCTGCCTACTTGCCTGTCATTTTTATTGTGTTAAGTGCTAAGTTGGCTTGATTACAATTACACAGAAAATTTAATAACTGACAGCTACACATAGCAACACTCCATGCTCTGATAGGGAGATACTGTTTATTATTTATTTACACAGTTCAGCTGGAAGTACTGCACCTTCGGCTGCATATTGATCCATTGTCCCGTCAACAGATTTTAATAAATATTTTATTACTGTCAGTGTATTTGCATGGATTATCGAACCTTAGTGGAAGTAGCTGCTCTCTAAGAGTTTCCAATTCACATATTTACATATGTGCTTACAAGACAAGAATGAAATATCATCCTGTTGAAGTCACAAGTGTTTCTTGAAAATTTCTTGCAGCATATTGGCATTTGGTATTTGCAAATTATATGCAAAACAGTCAGTGTCATTTTCTTCACAGCACAGGTGTCAGGCATCAGAAGCTATTTTGGAATGATATGTTGCAGATAATATCCCACACAGTAAATAATCTCCAGACATCAGAAAAAAAATCACCAGCTGTACATCCGCATAACATCCAGAAATGAAACTGATACAGAGCTTCTTTACGATGATTTAGTCTGAATGTTTTCAGTTTAACAACAGCATACAACTGAAGCATTTGAATGTTATCAGATCAGCTCCGGGCACGGACAGTGGTGATGCCTTTTATTTATTCATGATTTTTTACAACAGACAAGATGGCCATTGCAGGTATCCTGTACAGTTTTGGTTAGATTATGTTTTATGTGGTCTCTCTTTACACTGCAATTACAAGACTGACCCAGGTTTCTCATTAAGTGTTCTTTGTTTCATTCATTCAGATGTAGTCAGTTATCATGTATCCATGTGTGTTTTATCTTTTCATTGATATCCAATGTAAATCTGAATCATTAAGTAAACCACAGTGTATCTATCATACTATTATTTACTGTTTACACTCCACTTACCCAATCCTCATCAAAGCGGTGTCTTAGAAAGATCCCAAACCTTGATCTTTTCCTTCACCTGTATTTACCTGGGATCACTATGGTGATGCCAGAGGTTACCTGCACTCAGCAGTGACACCACCTGCTTTCATCTCCTGAGTGAGACATTGCTTTGCTCTGTCATTCCGAAGGCTTAGAGGCGGAAATAGTTTTTTACCTATCCCTGTAATGATCCTTTAACACACACACACAGACACACACACACACACACACACACACACACACACACACACACACACACACACACACACACACTCCCCCACAAGGCCTCTTACCCTAAACTGTAAAACCAAGAAATTCTCATTTGACGTCACATTTCCTGCTCCTTATCCCCTTATCATGCAAACACACTTTCTGTCATACACAAATGCACACACACATTCATTCTCTCGCTCACTCACAAACTGTTGATCTCTGCAAGAAAATAGGAACTAGTCATTACCTTAACTTTATCTGCTCACTTCTAGAATCCTAAGAAGGAAGCTTCAGACACACTGTTCTGTGTACTTTTCTTGCCAGAATGTACCTCGGCAGTCCTTCTTAAGGAGGTAATAGTATTTTTTTCTGATTTCAGTAGCAAACAGAAGACATCATCAACATGTTTAAAGATCGTTTTTCTTTCTTACGTTAGAATTTTGATCGTTGATAGTAACATCATAGCTTTAACTTATATTTGGCTAATATTGCTATTATACCAGTATTGCTTGTGTCCACACTTGTGTCTGGCCTGAATGTTTTTGATGTAATCTCACATCCCATCCTTGGCCCTGCTATCATCCTACTGATCCGGATATGGAGATGAACAGAGGAGAGTTGGATAATAGATTGATGGATGGATGGAGGGTGGCAGATGAGGGCAGCTTTACAGCTTGGGAGATGGTGTAATGAGCTCATGTGTGTTGTTTAGTTTTGGGGGGTTGATGCATAATGGGTGTTAAAGCCTAAACAAGCTTTAGGGCTTGACTGCTATTCCCACGGGTGTTCCCAGTTGCACAAATATGCTAGGTTAAGGGTTAACCCCCAACCCCTGTGCTTTTTGTTACTATGGAGATGAGGGTGAGAAGTCACTGGTCAAAAATAGATTTCAGAAAAAGAATGCACCTTATTTTAAATATGTAATGAACATGTTTCACATTTTACAAGAAAAGCTTCTATAAAAATGTTTTTTTAAATGTAAACTACTCAGTCTTCATCATTTGACACTGGACAAATGACACAATAGTTTTATGATAATTAATGAACAACAAATGTCTTTTATCTCATAAGAAGTCAACCATCCAACCTTCTAGCAGTGTCAGAAATCATGTCTTTATATTCTTAAACTTCAATTTAATGAAGACGACTTCTTTTTTAGTGAAACCACTAAAGTAAAGATGCAACAAGCTAAATATTTGAGTGGGCTTTTGAAGTGATACTTTGCTGCTGAAAAGGCTAACTTGTCACAAATCTTGAGTGTCTGTAGTGTAGAAATTGATAGTACAGTATGTACAGTATTCAACCTCCAGCATGCATTGTATTCATTACCTTCTCAGCTTGTTGACGCTAAAAACAGAGGTAAAACTCTAAACACCAGCAAACAACAAACTGGGGCATTGCATGTGTCATCAGGCATAATATGAGAATGTTTCTACAGCAGTATTGAGACCTACAATAGCATGACAACAAGCATGCGAAAATGCTGAATTGCTCTGATGCATTTTACAGCAGGAAATGAAAGGGGACTGCTGGCTGCATAGAGGGAGAGGAGACATTATTCATTTATATATCCCCACCTTTTTCTTATGTTATAAAGCCTCTTTCCTCTTTTGCCCATAAGTCCCCTAGTACTGCCTATGGTAGTGTTTTCTAGGGTGCATGGATGCTTGTACTCTATGTTGGTGATTCACTTGTTGTACCACAACTTGGACAAAAAGTAACAAAAAATCAATGTCACATTTGGGGTTAAGTGATGAAATGAGATATATTTAAAATTCTACATTTCCTAAAGCAACTTGATGACATACAATATAATTAGCCTGCAATTACATATTTATCACACCATCTAGAATCCTGTCTGACAAAGGAGGACATTTATGCGCAGCTTCCTGGTGGTAAAGGCACAGCTTTGTACTGGCATCACATTACATGGCTTCTGGCTTATGAAACTGGCAACACTCAAACCAAATCAGAGTGATACCTCCTGCTGATGCTGTCATCTGGGACCATCAGTGTGTAAAATTACTATAAGCAGTTCAAAGGAGTCTTGAAAAGTATTACAATTCAAGAGAGTTTTTGACTGCAGGTAGATTTACTTTGTTAACTTTGCTGACTCCTTCAGCAGCATGCGACCCAATGTGTGTGTCTGCTGTAATAACAGATGAGGGTTCCACCAGTGATGTGCTTGAAGAAGTGGAACGGTTCTCTTGGGGAAAAAGATTTGTGGAAATGTGGCAGTTTCTCCAGGTGTAAATATGTGCCTGTGTGTTATGCTCTGTGTCTTAGCGGAAAAAAAGTCCCTACAACCTACCATCCCTTTTTCTGCTCCTCATCTTTCCCTGTAATGGAGAGATGTTGAAATGCACCCACCACCCACTTTAAATTTGGCAGGAAACCATCTTGGCTAGAGAAGAGATATCACACACACAGAGACACACACACACGTCTGAATGTGTGTATTTGGAAACATGGCAGTGAATACAGGTCTTTTCACCAACCTGCTGTTCATTCTCACAGCCCTGGACAATTCATCAGTAGTTGTGTTTTTGGATCTGTGTGGGATCATTACTTCCCCTTTCTTTTTAAAAAAACTGTCTGTGGAGCTGATTGAACTTCTGAAGTTGCTCTTGTAAACATCATGTCAGTTTGCTTTTGTGAAGCAGAGACCTAACAGACTTTGATTTAATGTCATGGAATAGGTGTAACCTAAGAATAAAAGCAAAAGAGCAAAGATACATTTCTAATCATACAAGTGTTAAAATATGTTTAAAGTCATTTGAAACCCAGAAATACCATACATATACAACATACAGGAGCAGTATGGACTAATAAACTGTATTTTTTTATTTCATTTAATGTATTTATTTATTTTGGGTGGTTGTGATATTATTCTGAAATGTGTGCATTTGAATTTTTGTGGGTCATGTAAAAAACATCTGAGGTTATTTTGGGACACACTCTGATCCACAGTGTTCATGGCTGCAGTACAGCTGTGATCAGCTTTCCACTCTGACGTCTGTGTCCAAACATCCTCTCTTGTCGCCGTGTGTGTGTTTTGTACATGCATAAATACCAAGTGTGCATATTTAAATTGGCATATGAATGCATGTGTGGTGTTTGTTGGTGTTTGGCTTATGTATTCAGAGTGACTGAATGTTCTCTATTATGTACAGTGTGTATATAAATCAAGTGTTCCTGGCTGCTTTATGTTTTGAAGCTGAATCGCTTTCATAGCCCTCAACTCGTAGACTCGACCGAGTTTGTGTGTGTGTGTAAGGGGTGTGTAGCTCATTATGGTCATGTGTTGGAGGGAATAGTTGTGTGTGGGGAAAGTTGGAAGAAAAGCATGAAAACCTAGTGGCAGTTATGTAGTGAATTTTTGGCTTTAGATCGGGTGTGTGTATATAAGTGTGCGTGTGTGTGTGTGAATGTGTATAAGAGGGATCTGGCAGTTTTCTCACTCCAGGACAAGGATTATGTAAGCAGAGTGAAGTGAGGTCAAATACTATCCTCCTTCTGCCTATGTTCTTTGTAACTGGAAACAATGGAGCACAGGTACAAACAAAATCTTAAATATAAAAAAACCTTTGAACTCTCTAGAGACACTAAGTGACAGGCATTTCCTGCCGGTATTCTGTAGATATTTTATTGGTACATGGATCTGATTTTGACAAATATTGTTGCAATTAATTTATTTCACTTAACAAATGGGCAGAAGAGGAAGTGAGAGAGAAGATAAAATATGTCAACAGAGACATGTTACCATGGCAACATGCACAGACTGGTTTACATCACCATTATATAAATCTAGGCTCTACATGGGAAAAACACATGAGGTTGTTCAGCAAAGGATTGTGGATTTTGAGGATTTTCCTGACATTTTGTACTCAAGATACATTTTATCGGTTAACACTGGTATATAATTGTAAAGGCCATGGTGCAGGATTCCAGGGTCCTTAGCAGTGCACTTGATTATTTACTAAATTACACTAAAACACAAGATGTGTGTGCAAAACATGCCTATGCACTTAGCTGCTGTGTTGACCACAGTTCTACACTGACCAAAAGTTGAGAGACCTGTGAAAATATCACAGTCCAACAGTAATTCAGAAACACTGTCGTATTCATTTTTATGGGAGCCTGTAGTGCCAGGATGCAAGGGAGTATGTGTGAGACTCTCAGCTGTGAACTCCAGCCAGCCAGGTTGATTAGAAGGAGTATTTATCCAGCAATTACTGTAAAGTGTTTGTTATTTCCACTTGCGGATAACATGTTATAGTCAGTGTTATGTGTACTCATTATGTGTACAACACAATTGCATTGTGGCCAATTTGCATTGGTTCTAGTGTGATAATGGAGCAGTTAGACTATAGCAAATCATTTTGTTTATATAGAAGTACACAGCAGGGAGACCCTATTTCACCTTTTTGTGTTTGTGGAGCCTTTGCCTTCTTTATACAGTGATATAGACCCAATATCATATCACAGCTTTCTTCATAATTGTTTGCCTTAGGCTGATGATATTGTTTTTTTATTTCTGATCCTAAAGCTTCTGTTAGTCCACTACCTGATTAAAAAAAACGGATGGTTCCTTTTTTTAGGATATAAGATGAACCTGGTGAAGAGTGAATTAAAGTCACACAGGATACTCCATTTAATGTTAGTTTGTGGATAAACTCACAGGCTTGGGTATTATAGTTACAAGCAAGTTTTAAGAGTGTAACAGGTAACATTAAGCAATTAAAGACAAATATAGACTTGAACAATAGAACTTCTCAGTGCCAATAAAAGGGTAACTTTACCTCACCTCAATATCAGTGACTTATGTAAATAAACTGGACTTTTGTTCTGTTTTTATCTGGTCTGCCGAGAATATCAATGAAGCATTGAAGTTCAGAGAGGGGCAGATTTAGTCTGCCTTAGTTACTACCTGGCTGCTCATTTAAATTTTCTTTTTGTGTGGTTTTCTCTTGGACATCTCTTGGACATGCCGCATGGCTAGAGATTGAGCACCTGTCCAGCAATGGTTCATGTTTTCCAGCATTCCTTATCAGGCATCATGATACATGTGGAGATAACTCACAATTATCTGGTGTGGTCCTTTGTGAAAACTCCCATATTATTTCTGACACCCTATAAGTGTTAATTATATATTCAGACCTTGCTCAGAGGACATAGTCTTCAAAGACTGGAGCAAGAAGAGTATAATTTTCTCAAGACCTCTCTAAATCAATAGACATCTTTTCTGTTTTCAACAAATGCGGGCTGAAGGCTATAGCTCCCAGCATTGCGTTTGTTTTGCTTCTTACAATTCCACCATTTTATTAAGGTATATGTCCCCTTGCATCAGTAGATACCATACCACACAGTGTTGGTGCCTCTGTTCTACAAGGTTTTGCAGACATTTTACTGAAATGTCTGCAAAACCGCAGTTTGTTCGTGAATTAAAAAATCATATACGCCATTATTTATTTAATAGTTGTGTTTGAGATATATATTAGTTTTCTTCAACACGTTTCTAATGTAGCTACAGTATCTCTTCTCTCATCTTCCTCACTTCTTCCTCTCTGCCTCAGTGTCTCCTCTCTTTCTAAAGCTGAGCTCCAGCTGACAGACATTTCATTCTGTGTTACAGTTTAGCTGTATGCAGATCTCATGCTGGCAGACAATGGTCCGCTAACGCAGGATAATAACTATATTTTTTAAATGGGCGTTCGTCATTTAACCATGTACTATAACTCCTTAAAACTAGCTGACTATTCCTCCTCCGCTGCATGTTCACCTGAACTGCGGTTCCTGCTGTTCTGCAGCGAAACGTCTCAAAAACCTGTCTGTCTGTCTGTGTGTGTGTGTGCACACGCTGTGCAGTGAGAGGGCCGTATGAGGAGTTCTACACACAGAAGTCGGTGCCGAAAAGAACTTTGTTCTTGTTCTTGTCACCTCGGATAACAGATTTCTCTGTATGGAACAAGCTTTAGCACACAGCATCAGCTCTGCGCAGCATATGTCCGTGTTCTTCTTCCTCTGGATTTTGGGCAGACGGTCTTGGTCTGACTGCAGATGTACACACGCGGGGTCCCGCCCTTCATTGTCTCTGATTGGTTTAGACCACGATATGAGCCTGATGTGTCCTGTTGTTGGACCACAGGAAAACTTTTAAAGGTAGGGTAGGAGATTTCCTTCTGATGCACTTTTTGTTAAATTAGTGTAACTTCTCTTTACAATCCGATAGCAACTGATTAGCTCGGCAGTTTCGCTTTAAAATGAAGAATATGAATCATCTGTGGAAGCTATAAAACACTAAAAACGTCAGCCAATCCTACGAGGCGCCCCTGCGTGTAGAGCTGGGTGGTTGTCACTCTCTTCCTGCTCTGCGTGCACCAGAGAGGTACGTGCATAATGGCCGAAGTCACAGACTGGTTGGGAGGCATGGCTTCGAGGTGAGCTCTGAGAGAAAGGGTTTACTTTCAAAATTTGGCTAACTCACACTGAGTTTTCAAAATCTCCTACCCTACCTTTAAGAGTCGCAGAGAATGTATCTCCCTCTAACAGCTGGTCGCACCGGTGCGACCTCAGATATTTTTTGGTTGCACCATTGAGAAATTAGGTCGCATGTGCGACCAAAATGGTCGCACTCTAGTTTGTGTGGGGAAAAGAATTAGGCATTGGAATCACAAAGGGAACGTGTAAGACTAGCATTAAAAACATGTTCAGTAGTTAAATAAATGCTAGACATTCTCTTCAATTCCTGTTGTGTATAGCTACCTCTCCCCTGCCAGGTTACATTAAATGTTTAAAGATACTGCACCTGTCTGTGTGAAATGCTTATAGGAATAAAGAACTCTTAACATGGAGTTTCCTCTTGCTCTTCTAACTGTGCTTTTTGGTTTTTTGTTATGCCAGGCAGAGAAAAGGATATATATAAAGCTCATGTTATTTCTTTATCTACTTTATTAACCATAAAATTACTGCTACCATTGTGGAAATAAGAGGTCCCATCTTTTGGTATGTGCTTACTTAGGAAGCCTTAAGAAGCTCTAATTTAAAAAGATCTGACAGTTGTGGGACTACTGGATGTTTTAAGATGATTGGTCTAACAGCTATTGTGTCATGAGATTGTATATCGTAACCTTGTAGTAGTCGTACCTTGTTTTTCCCTTGTGTACCAACCTTAGTCTACTTGTGTATATTTGTGTTTCTTATTGTAATTGAAAACCAATACAAACAGAAATGTGAATATTATAGCATTGCCCTAGCCCCAGTATGACAACAGATTATGTAAAGCCAAGCAGTAGCAGAAGATTCAGCATTCCACTGCATGACTAATATCAACACAAGGTTCAATTTGTCAGTCTCTGTGACTCACAAATTGTCTAATCTTGACTGCAGATATTTTGAGCAAACTGTACAGCAGTTTGTCAGTGTGGGATGTTTGTCAGTCCCAATCAGTCATTAAACCTGAGAAAATGACTGTAGTAATACTGTTCTCACTGTGTTATCCAATGCAAAGTCAGTGAATTAGTTACCTTTGCTAAAAGGGTATTGTTGGTAATGAAGCACAAGCAATTTCATCAGCTTACAGACCTTTTACAGCAGAATTATGCTTGTTATAATGGGCTGTTTTGACCTGATGTTGGTCAAAACAGTTGGAGTTTCTCAGTCATCCAGGTATAAATAACAGCAACTGGAGTTTTCATTGGAAAAGTTAAGTTCCAATTGAAACTGAAGAAGATTCAGATGCCTTTGTTTTAGCACAACATGGCGCCAAATTAATTCTACAGTTTTATCTTGCCTTCTTGCTCTAACAATTAGCCTTTTACACATTCAGCTAGGCTAACCAGTAAATGCTTTTTGGAGTTGGTTGTTGATGGTTTTATTCAGACACAGTTTTTGTTGCTCATAAGACTGCAGGGCCATGTTAGGCTACATTACAGGATTATTACACATAGCAGTGTGTGTATGGCATCCTATGGCGCAGGGCCACCGGCACATCTATTCTTTAGCATTTTTATTTTATCTGGTAAGAACTTAGAACTCTACCCTCAAAGTGCTATGATTAGGGTTCACTATTATTATTTATTATACTGCTATTTGATTTCTTGCTGTCTTTTGAATGAAATAACCAAAATTCTAAAACAATTCAAATGTTGAATGTAGCCAAATTATCTATAAAATGAAAATTAACGCAATTATTACATACATCGTCATAGTGTGATATAGGCCATAGTATGACTGCTCCTGCTTTCACTGCAGTTGTGGTAAAAAGATGCTGTGTAATACTGTAATTGTAATGATTCCATTAATAATACATTTTTAATAATGATATTGATAATTAATGATTTAAAAACTGATGCTTTCGCCTCCATACCTGCAGGGGGTCTATATAGAAATGTTAATCATGAATCTCATATGTTCTGTTACACTACTGTTATCTTTACCCGTTCCCATCACTTATCTTCAGTCCTTCTCCTCCCCTGATCTTAAAAGACAAACACTCAAGTCCTTATAATTGGACCAGTCTACAAAGTTGACTTGAGAGGGAACTAGTTCACCCAGGAGCTGATTAGTACTATATGATGTCAGGCATACATGCAGCATTTTTATCAAATGTGGTCCAAGGAAAGAAAAGCTGTAACAGCTGGTGACATGGGCCAAGATTGTTACACGTGGAGAGCAATCCAACAGATGAGCTGCAATAGCTTGAACTGCTAAAAACTTGGGTTCTGTTATTGTGGATGGTCCTTCCGCACATATCATCTAAGCATTGTTGCACACCATATGCACTGTTTCACTGACAGTATTCCCCGATGCCAGTGGCCTCTTTTAGCAGGATAATGTCTCCTGCCACAAAGGAACCATGGTCCAGGAAAAGCTTATGGAGCACAACAACGAATTTAAAAATAATAATTATTGGCTTTCCCTCCTTAAATGACATGCGGATGCTGACTCACATCCAGAGCTTCCACAACCATCTGTGTAACTAAGCTCCACATGTGTTTTGCCTCTGAGTTTGGGGGACTGTGTGCAAAAAGGTGACATATCAGACTCTATATAGTATTGCACAGTAAGTCTTTACCCTTTTTTATCATGTACTGTCATGTCATTCTGACACTGAGAGATGCAAGACAAAAGAAATATCAGAGATAAAAAGTGAGAGTTAAGATTGCTTTAACTGCTTTGAATCTGTAAATTACCTAAATGTAAAAAAATGTAATGACAGAAAATATGATGACTTAAGCCTTCAGAAACTACTTGCGCTAATTGAATTTGTTGCACACTATTTTGTGCTACTTGTGCTTTAAAGTGTAGCATCATGCCCTAGTTCCACCACTATGCCACCCTGCCCTAGAACTTTTCAGGCAATCAAGACTAAAACTAGGCTAAAACTGAGCGCAATGATGAACTGAAATTTTATGTAGATCATCACAGTTCCCTTTTTTCAGTCTTCAAACAGACTGGCGATGGTTGTGATGGCAGCATTAATCAACTGGGTGGAAATGTGCTGGAGAGCCACAGGAGATACTGGCACTGTAGTGAAACTGGGGCAGTGTCAGACCCTGAAGCCACGGTTTTCCTTTTTCCTCTCTGAAAACACATTCTTTCATACATTAACCCCATTTCTTTCTTCATCAACACACTCTGCATGTCTATATCACACATTTTCATGCCTCTTTTTTTCACCATCCTGCTCTGCTTAGTTCAATGTTACTGTTTGGTAATGACACTGTCACTGCTGTGATATGTAATTACAGGTGCTGTGAACAGATCCCTACAAATGGACTAAAAATGAATGTCAGTGGAAGGACGGATAGCTAAAACTGCAGTAGCCGCTTTGTGTGAAATATTTCAACACATTCCCAAATTATTCTGCAACCTAAATTTAATGTGGAGAAAATGTGTTTTGGTCAGTCAGCCACACCGTGGGGTACTTTTTTTGCACATGATCTTTGATCATATGATTTTTGTTATGATCTTTAGTACGCACTCATCAGTACACAACATGCAGTGCACGAAGAGTAACTGCATGTGTGGTCTGAAAAGTCTGAAAAGACTTACACTTCTCACCCTCAGTGGTGGCCATCTTGGCTAATATAAATGTAATCTAAAAAGTAAAAAAGTAAAGCAGCAGAGGATGGTGCAGTTGGAATGATGACTATTACTGGACTATACAGTGTAAGGTTATTTGTCAGATCATTATTATAATTATTGGATTATTTAGACATCTGTAATAATTTTGTATTGTAAAATGCTGTAAGTAGCCTGAGTTTGGTAGGTGGGCTGTTCAGTTGTTCCTGCATAATCTCCTGTGAGCCATGTTTACCATGTTTGAACTGACAGCTCTTGAAATTCAGGTGCATAGTGTACAATGTGTACTAATAGCATTAACTGAAATTTGACATTTTCACTGTAGCTCTCAAAAGTCCCAGATCACGCCGGCGTGATTGTATTACGTGACATTTTCAACACGTCGTAACAGAAAAACCCTGCCATCTACAATGCTGTCGATCTTTTCCATCGATCTTTCCATCTTTGGAAAGTGCAGATTTCGAACGTTCACCCAGTTTTTATTTTATGTTGATACACCCAGTAAAACCAGAGATACGATACGTTTTAGTTCGAGTATTTGTCAGAGCATAAAAGTGTGATCAGAGCGCTCGGCAGGCGTTGGATTTCTCTCGCCGTACTCGTCAATTTTGGTCTTTTTACAAGTCGGTCAGATATAAATAGTAGATAAATAGTATTTTTTTCCATTCAGATTTAGTGACTTTTTGTTTGGTTTGGGGCCCAATATGTTAATAGAGTAGGTTAAACCTAAAAATAATGATCAGATCTTATAGGTGAGGTTGTGCTGAAAAGGATACCAAACATGGGTATGGTAATATTTTCAATGTGGGATATTAAGACAAAACCAAAAGCATTCATAAACAGCCAGAATAGGCCCAGACTTCCGAAGGTTAAAAACCTGGCTTTGGTGGATCATTGCACCTTTATTTAATTTATTAGGTGCCAAACTTACACTTTCAAACTTATGCAATTAAAGCAAAACCAAGAGACCTTTTTAGTTCTTTCCTGCCATTACTGCTTACAGCAATCACTTTCTTTTTCTGCTGAAGGTGACAGTGTTGATTAATACATTTATGACTACTATGTATGTTTCACAATTGTCACCAGTTTGTTTGTACCTGTATATTTGTAGTATTCCATCTGGCCACATGCAGCATTGCACTTCTTGGTCAAGATTCCGCCCAAGGAAAACGTCTCTTCACTGTCCCTCATTGAACTCTTGTAGGCACTCATTTTACAGGGAAAGGAGATTTGATGTGGCAGTTGCCATGATTACTTAACACCAGCCTCTAACACATACCGACGCTGAGAATGTGTGATAAAGCCACCCTGTTTTCTCACGCTAAACACCTGCAACGTTAGACCAGTCGTGACTGTACTGCAAACTATAAAACAGACCTCAGTGTGAGCTGTATTCCTATTCATTAAGACAAAGATGACAAAAGAAGACCAGACACAATGTTCCCTTAATTGACTGCGTTGTTTTACTTTGAAACTGTAACAAAGCAAAGTGTTGCTGGGAGCCCTTGAAAATATACGAGACAGCATTGAGAAATCCAAATCTTGTCAGTGTTGCTATATTGAAAGCTGATTAATAGTTTCTGCAGTTTGGGATGCAGTCAATGTGAGATTCAAGTTGAGTTGATGGAAGAAAACTGTAAGTAAATATATCCATAAATATGCAGCCATACTCTTCATCAGACTAACATCGCCTTTCAGTGTTGTTTCTCTTCTGCTTTATTTTTTGTTTCTGCACTCTTTAGCTCTCTCTTCTCATTCCCTCTGTTTTTGAGTGACACTACAGTGCTGCTTTATATCTGCTCAATTCAGCTTCTGCAGCTTTATACATACGCACATTCACACAATTTTGAAGACATAAAACAATGTCAGCAGGATGGCTCTTCCTGGCAACCTGTTCTGTGTATTGTATGATCTTGAGAGTATTAAAGGGAAAACCTCTGCAGTCACACCTATTCAGTCACGCTATTAATCCTTCCTCTATAGCCACCAGAAAATTGAATTTCTACTGCTGTTGTTCCCTGTGATGTCCCTGTCCTAGATAAGTCACTCATGTCCCTCAGTGCATGCATACAGATATACACAAGCAGGAAGCCGCATGCATCAGCTCTATTGTTTTGTTGGCAATTACTAATCGCTGATATTTAATGTCTTCCAGGTTGTGTGTTTATGTGCCCAAAGCAGAATCAGTTAGTTTTTCACATAATAGATTCGAATTTAGGCCATAGGAGGCACTAAAACTACACCTAAAATCACCATTTATACAACTACTACTTCTATAAACACTGCTGATACTAGTTGAATTTTAAGTAATTTTTAGTTTAATTTTTAGTAAAATTGCCCATTGCCAAGCTAGCTTCTAACTTGCCAAAATACCAAACTACTGCAAATAAACAATAGCGTGCAAGCCTGTAAGTTGCTCTGTGCTGTCATGGCAACTAATGGTTTAGACCAGTGATTTCTGGTAGTTATTTAATAATATTATGTACTTGGAAAAACATGTGGTCAGATTGACAAGTACAGTACACAGTACTCACTGACACTGGTAACTGCACTTTAGAGTATCAGAGGCCTTTTGTGATGCTGGTATCATGGCATTCTAGGATTATTAGAGGAGATGATAGACAGAAGAACATGGGAAGAGTGAAAGGAATGAAATGAAAGTTAAGTTGGACATTGTAATTTCCATGGCACACACTAGTGCACAATAGCAACTCACAGCACAAAGGCAGCTCTGTCATTAGATGCTTTAGTTGAATGTGCTACAATTTTATTATTTATTTTTATGATATATAAAATAAATATTTATTATTTAGTGAGCACAAAACAATGGAGACCTTGTGGTGACAGAAGTGTTGTTAATAATGATATGAAGACATTTTTGTATTTTGTATTTCATAGTCTCCAAAGGTTTGTATTTATCCCTTATCATTGAAACAGTGCTTTGTTGAAATCCTTCCTGTAGGTGTCACAATGAATCTACCTTTTTGAAAAGAGTGTAGGTTAAACTTTCTGTGTTCCCTCACTGGGACAAAGCAGAGACTGCTCACTGACATTCCTATTCACAGACAGCCGACACCCCAGCCATGAGCTGCACTTACCCTGAGAAACCATACGCACACGTTCAGTAGACAATGGCTTACGTTAACTGGAAGATATGTGACATTCACACTCGCACACACCATGCTGATTGAGCAGCCTGTAACAACAGATGGCTCTGAATCTTGCAGATGTTTGTGTGTGATGCTGTTGTCAATTGTGAATAAAGATCTCTTGTTTTTCATAATTGAATCTTTTGACTGGCGTGTGGCTCATGAGGTAGAACAGCACACAAACACACAAACACGCACACAGATAAACCATTTTGTTGTGTTTATTGGCTAACAGACACTGATCTGTTAGCCACTGGTGGTCCATTATTGGACAGGTGGGGCAGTCTGGTGCCTCACTGGTGGTCTGCAGACGTGTGTGTGTGTGTCTGTGTGTGTGTGTGTGTGTCTGTGTTAGAATAAGAGATGTTTTGAGTCAGCCTATTCTATGCAGATTCCTATTTGTTTTTTCTAAACTGCCTGGTTGTGTGAAGAGAGTGTGTGTGTGTGTGTCCTCAGCCATCTTTTGACTTGTCATTTGAATGAGGTATTTCACAGAAATGTTAAAGTGCACAGGGAAATGTGAAAAACTAAAACAATTAATGTCAGACAATAATAAGCTGCTCTGTTCATGCCTGTGGGGAATGCCACAGTTTTATTGTGTTATCCTTTGTTATTCTACATAAAATAGGACACTGGCAATGTTATGTTGTGAATTAAATGGCCTTTCCATTCTGTTGAGAAAAATATCTCAGTACACTTCTGCTTTGTGCTCAGTCAAACAGTATGAATTGTAATATGTTTACTTCATTTCAGATTTTAGAGAGGAGACTTGTGTAATTACCTTGATTTACTGAGTGGTTCTCAAGGCAGAGACTTAGTGCTGCATGGTCAGTATACTTTCCATTTTCTCATTTGTCCGTACACACCTGCTTTTTGCACATTTGGGAAAACCAGCAATCTTTGGTATCTCTTTAGTTTGTTTTATGGTGTTTAGCCATAAGGTGGGGGGTGGAGGAGAGCTGCTGTGTTTTCTATACTTTAAAGTCTTGGTTTTGGTCGGTAGAATTATCAAAAAACAAAAGCAAAAACATTTGTTTATATAATTGATTTCAGTTATATGATATATGAACAGAATATATAAACATTAAAATAATCATGAAAGAAAACATCTTAAATTTAAAAATGACATGATGTGTGTATTTAAACTACGTTTTCAGTACAAGCATCTTTAAAATACATAACCAGTTATGGGCAAATGGTCAGGTCTGTGGGCATCAAGTGAAGAGAGAAGCTGGTGATAATAAAAGGTAATAAAAAATGGTATGGAATGGAATGTTAATAAGAGGCACGTCAACATTAACACTGTGTTACCGGCTTTTCCACTACATAGTGAAACTGGGCTCCTTTTTGTATAATCTGATTCAGTCTACTTTAATTTACTGCCATCAATTCCTACTCTCTCCTGTGTAAGTCTTCACATATCCAATATAATCCAGTTCCAAATAATCCACTAATTCAGTCTAATCAGTTTTAGACCCACATGATCCAGTTCACTTCAATATAATCCCATTTCAGTCTGGTATAATCTGGTATAAAGCAGCTTTGTTCACACAGCAAGAAGATATGAATGAGGTTTCAGCAGAGGGAGACCTTATCCTGTTTCCCGGTCTTTCCCTGTGTGAATAAAGTTATGATTGACCTGCTAAGTAGACAGATGGAGGAAGGTGTGCATGTCTGCATGTGTCCGTCTGTACCAGCAGGCGCTTCCGTTGGCTGCGTAGGTTTGGCCAGACTACTTTGACACACAGGCACAAGTGCACAGACACACACAGTCAGGTTTCCAAGACTTCAGAGGACATTACATAGACTTAAATTCATTTCCTGTAGACTTATGCTTCATTCAAAAGGAATCATTTTTTTATAGGGAGTTCCACTTTGTCTAAAAAAGAGAGCCGCACCAGCTTGATATAACTGATTTATGTTCTTAATAGTTGGGTAAAAGCAAGTACAAGCATGTTTTCAAAGTCCAAATATCAATGAAAGGGAAAGTGTCTCCTTATTTTAAATTTTGAACATGAGAGTGCAGGTTGCACTCATCATTAAAATTGTAAAGAAAGAAAATCATCCCTAGTTGCAATAGAGAGAAACAGGGCTACAAAAGCTGTGAGAAACTTGAAGGACAAAGAATGTTAGATAGACTTGGCAGTTTGATTTGATGACCTCAGCTTCCCTCTTTCTCCCTGTCTCTGGAGCCTTGCAGCTGTCCGGTGTTAATGATGTCAGTAAGCAGCTGCACACCACTGATGACACTGACAACCCAACCATCCCCTTCCAACTACCAGAGACACACGTATCCATTCACTCACATCAGTCCATGTTTACTGTTTTGTCACATTTCTCAAGTGCATCCACAGGTCAGTTTAAGCTGACGTTATCAGTGTTATTGTTTCCCTGAGGTACATGTTCCTGGCCCTATATGGTAGGTATAAGGTGATCTGCACCTTGTGTCTCGGTGAACCTTGCTCTTCTTCAATCTGTTCATGACAGGCCTTGAGTGAGTCATGTTAGAGTCACCACAGAAATATTCATGGTCAATTCATGGCCAGTTTGTTTATTTGAAATTTAATAAGAATCCAACACTGGCTGGCTGTTATTTCTTGATGAGCTAGTTCCTAATTAACAGGGTTTTGTCTTGTTCACACTGATAGAACGAGCTGTAGATTGTCATGATGTGTTTGTGGGCCTGCGGGTGGTTCAGGTGGTTAATTGACCCCACACCACACACTCAGACCTGCAGGTCTAGTGGTCATAAAGACCAACTCTGTTAATAGTGGATAGGGTGTGGAATGGTGATACTAATTCTGTGCCGTATACAATGTAAATTTGTGCAGAGCACACAATCTTCTTAGACTCATTTCTATGGCAAGACACGCGTCAGCCTGGTGAAAATCTCAGTATTTCCTTTCTTAATGATAAGCACTGAGAAACATTTCTTATCATACAATCAAAACAGAAATCCATTGACTGCTAAGTTCATAGACCCAAGTGAATCTAGATTTGTCATCCAAGGCAAGACATGAATAACAGTTGAAGAACTTTTAATGTTAGTGAGATAACATGGCTTTTAGTTAGAAGTGTAGTATAACCCTGCTGCTATGTAGTGTGTTTTGATTGTACGGATTTCTCTGGATTTAGTGTCTGAGTATTCACCCCATCACCAGACTGATTGGAATCACAACCTCCTACCATCTGCCTGTCCATCTGACACCACAACCTGCTCCTCCCCTTCCCTTCTTTTATGGACTTTTCTGCACTCTTGCATTGCATCCTACAGCGCTCACACATCATGACATCTTCCTCTTCAGATGACTTCTGCACAGTCTGCATTGTGTTCTACAGCTTACATGCAGAGTATTGTGTAATGGATGATGGATTGATGGAAGTCATTACAATTCTGTTACTCTTTACAATGTTATACATGCCCTGTGTAACCTTCCCAAAGGGACATGACTGACAGTCCAGTACTGTAAAACTTCAATTGTCATTTATTAGCTTTTTTGTAAACTTCATTCTTCTTTAACTTTTTTAATAAGCATGACTCTTTTCAAACTCTGCACAGCTGGTTGCTTCCAAGAGAATTGTATGGCAGTGATTATCACAGACCTCCAGCCTTTCAGCTTTTAAGGTTTAACGGCTCTAAATGTCAGCTTAATTGCAAATATACTGTTTTTGTCATAATATATAATAATTATTTTGTATTTGTTTTTCTTTTTCATTTGCCTCAAAATGATATCAAACCATGAATTTTGTGTGTCCTTTTACCCACAATTTGCAGTATGATTGCTTTATGATTTAGGGTTGTGTGTTGCCAGTCATAGAGCAGCTGACAGCTGCATGCTTTACTGCAAGACTCGGTGGCTCCATGAGAGAGAGAGCTACACATATACAGAGAAACTGAGAAAGAGAGAGAGAGAGGAGTGAAAGAGGATCAGATTTCTTTTAGTCACATCAGTGAGCCGTTATCTGACCCACTAAGACCTGTTACATCTGTCCTATTTGCTGTCTGTCCTGTCTCTGTTTCTCTTGGTCCCCAGTCGGTGACCCCCTTCAGCACGTGTGTGGATGTAAGAAGGATAATTCCTGAGTAAGATGGTTGACAAAATAATGGTTTAATCTCCTTTGAAAAAAATCATATTACTCTCTCCCTCTCTCTCACACACTGAGTAATCTGCTTCTTATCATCACAAAATCCATCTGTGTGGAATAAATCCACCATTCATTGGAAACATTTCAGCTGGGGTGGACATAAAAAATCATCTTATAAAATGTTGCAGTTCTTCACAAAGGTTCTGTTTATTTTAGGTCGGATTGAAATGCATTATAATAATCCATGTTTCCCATTCCCACCCACATCTTTGGCAGGAAATCCAAAAAGATCAAGCAGATCTTGTTGTCTGCCATGTAGGTAGGCTTGGAAGACAAATATGTGCATACTGTCTGCATGTGCTTACAGAGGTTTAACCTGCTTCCTCCATATACAAGCATTTCATTTGCAATCAGTCTCTCTTCAAACTCAAGGATTACAAAGTTTAATAATAACCAAACCAACCAAGTGGTCTTACTAGATAGAAAAAAAAATCCCAAAATGATGACGTTTTAAAAAAGTACAATAACATGTTTTAAAAATTACTTAATGAGTAAAAGAATTTGCAAAAACATTTATTTTTTCTGTCAGTGTGTGCGTCTTGTTTTGTCAGCTGGGGTGTGTTGTTGTGTAACATTGGCTTGTGTGTTTTCTTTAATCCCATTTTCTCTTTTATCGCTCTCCCACTCCTGTGGTCCTGTGGTACTGGTGTGGACGGCTGTAATAGCACAAACATTACCATGTGTGCTGCTACCATCTGCTTCTGATATATGCTGACAACACTCAGAAAAGGAAGTGACCATGACTTTCCTCCAAAAAGCTTAATCAGTCCTGAACTTATGAAGCCATATCCCTCGCTTCAACCTCTTGAATAAAAATGTTGCAAAAGGTGGGCACAAGCGGGCATAACCTGTGTGTATGCTTAAAAGCCAGACATGTTGCACATGTTATTGCAAATCGTAACTGGGTTTAATTTTATCGTAAGATGTTCATTACCAAACCCTAATTTTACAGTCTTAAAAATATTTTACATCCCTGAGTACATTGTGAGAATCAATAAACCCTTTACAGTGGGACCCTTTGTGAGCTTGAATTTGACATTCACAGGGGACTGACTATCCTTTGCAATGGCCATGCAGTTAAACTCCTTGTTATAAGCATCTCTTTGCATACACCTGATGCTAAGTGTTTCCGCTTCTGCCAGTTCTGCTCTGTAGGTCTGTTATGCTATTGCCAGCCATTGCATTTGACATGTGAGGTGACTTAACGCTTCACATGCGATGACCCTCAACAAAGACTCCTCAAAACTAAAAGTATTGGTTGTGACATGAGAACAAACCTGCTTCGGAATCTGGGTGAACAAGTTCATGTGACTGGTTACAATGCTGCTCTATTTTGCTGCAAATGTAGTCACAGCTTATAAGCAATGTTTTCCAAGACACATAGAAAGGAGGGAAGGTAGCTGGAGTTGCAAGCTGACCACATTGCACACTTACGCACGACTAAGGCATTCCCTGATTTTTCTTCTACACTCGTATGACCTTATTACTGTCACATGACCTAAACATCCAATGAAAACAATTGTAAGAAGTAATGCTATTCTTTTAAATGACTACTAGGTGGCAGAAGAAACAAAGAAACAGATATAAAAATTCTCACAGAGCAGTACAAGTATCCCTGTGCAACCCATGTTACCTGTTTCCCCTCTGTCACACTGAGGCTATGCAGAGAAAGACGATATCCAGCCGTGCATGTTTGAAAAAGGCAAATACTGTAAATATTTGATGATAAATATATATAATTCAAATCCTTGTGTGATGAATTATGCATTGTCTGGTGGGATTTGATAAATATTTGTCTTTGTTACTGATAGCTCTCTCTCCCATCTCAAGCCCCACTCTACACAGCACTGTGTGTGTTGAATAAAAAAAACTATATTGCATATACAGACAAAATATATGAGTATAAACTTTCCATCAAGTACTCATATAAATAAAAAAGCAGTGTATTAGAAGTGAAAGTCAAACTAGTTGGAATTTAATTTTCTAAACTCTAAAAATTATTTTTTTATTTTTTCATAATAAGTAATTATGAGTAATCAGTCAAATTACCATAGTAGAAAGAACATTAATCAGCTGAAGCCATATATATTTCTAGGTCATGTATGTAAATGTGTATGTTCAAAAGCAAGCAGCAACCTCAGTGAACCTGATGTGGTTATTAAAAAAAACTGCAGTTCCCTACATGGCCTCTGGGGACTGGCTGCAAAAGAAACCAATCCACATAGAAACCAATGTTAAAATGGTCACATTTAGAGCAATAAGTCTGGTGTAAAAACAGTTTTGGTCTTGATGTTACCTTTTTGTTACAACTGTATTTAGCGTAATGATGCGCTTGACTTGCCGGTGCCATCTCACCCACCGGCCCACCTGCCTCAGCTCCACTTACACAGCACATCTTTGCCTGTATTTGGATTAACTGGGAGACTATGATGCTGCCAATGTAACGATGGACGGATCCTTCCACTAGTTGCTGCTCTTCACAAACCTAAGCTTTGTCCATATTTAGATACAGTCTATGATCAAAAGTAAGGACTTCCACAGCCGTTGTACTTGCCATCATGTTTTTTGCTTTCTTTAGGAAAGCTGCTTTGAATGTCAGTGGTGAGATAATTGCTGATGAAAATATGGCACGTGTGTGCAAAACAATAAACAGAAGAGCTCTTACTAAGGCTAAAAACAAAAGTGGATAAAGCTGCAGATACACTGCAGAGAAGGAAGTCAGTCGAGCAGCTGAACACTGGGAGGATTGAATGAGCTGAACAGCTGAGGATGCATGTGTGTGTACTGTACCCACATGATCCCATGTACAGTCTGCTAATGGTTAGGGGTGATTACCAGGTCAAGATAAGTCAGGAGAAGGTCAGGGAGTTAGTCACATTTTTGTTATGCAAGATAATATTAAAAGGAAGTGTATAAGTCAGTGAATGTGTCTTCTTACCTTTTACCACCTGTATATTAGCATTGCTATTGTTATTCCTGTGTGTGTGTATTATTTATGTGTGCTCACAGCAGACAGGCCCACCCACCTGATGCCACCTGATCCAGCCCATCCCCTCCCCCTAAAGTCATTACACACTGCCACCCAATCCCTCCACATCTCCCAGTCAGCTTTCTGGGTTCTTAGACCAACACACGCGTGTGAACAAACACACACAAGATGCTTCTTTGCCTCTGAAGTCCCATTTGCGCTTTTTTTTTAAATTTGGGTTGTGGTGTGTTTCATTTCTCAGCTGATCAGACCATTGGTTATGACTACAGTAGTTGCGTTCCAGTCTGGGACTGTAGGAGCTTTACAAATAGGTGAAAATGTATACAACTATTATGATGCCTGCTCAAATTAATTTTAAATACACTTGAGGTTAACACTGCAGTATGTCTGTCCATGTGTCATTGAGGAGAAAATGATTCACGAAACTGAATCCAATCAATAATAGATTATAAAAGAGACTACATACTACATCGTTCTGAACTTTGAATAACAAAAGCCTGATCTATTTGTTCTTTGTGTTATTTGTCATAATATATGTATTATTCCTCTAATCAGTCAAGGACAGCTGTTTCTATCTTTATGTTGATGTTGTGTATTTTGACAAATCATCAATCCAAACAACGAAAATAAATAAATAAGAACATTTTTACAGGAATTTGGCTGTATGATGTATCTCATAGTATATGAGAGCAGAGAGGTGGGGAGAAGCAAACAAATGTATCAGAATGTATGATGCTTTTGGCCCACATGTTTTCTTTTATTTCAGCCATTCAGCTGTTTCTGAGAAAATTACTGGGAAGATTAAGAGGCAAATGTTATGATGGAAGTTTCTCTTTAGCTGCAGAACTCATAAACACGAATCTGATTGTAAAATGAGTGCTACATGCAGAGAAAAAAAGGAGATGAGCATTAGCCACTTTAAAAAACAAAACAAAGAAACACTGATTAGTTTCTCCCATGAAAGCGTGGAATTATCATGTGAGATGGAACACTCACATTCATTTTTCTAACTCACTTCAGAAACGCATTCAAAAACATGCTCCTTGATAGTTTGCTGGCTCATACCTCAGCTTCCTCACTGCATTTCCTAGAGATCACTTGCTGATCAAACTTTTTATAGCAATTGTACTATTTCCTCTACAAAGGATACATATTCCTCTAGATGAGCTGCCATGATTTTCCAACTGCAACAACCTCCCTCTCTTCTTTTACTGTTTACTGTCTCTTGTGTAGTGCCCTCTTCACCTGCTGGCAAAGTGAGCTTCCAACACACATACACGCACAGCTAAACAGATATTAAACCAAATGCAAGAGGAATTCTCTTAACACATCTACCATAATCACACACAAAAAATGAGGAGATATATATATAACAACCCTTTCTTTACTTTTTAACTTCTTGCAAAGTTTCCATCAAACCCTCTTATATAATAATAATAGGAATAATGTGAACTTATTGTCGTTACAACTACTGCCTCTTGCTTTTCAAAGGTCATCCTCCGCCCATGTTAAATGTGAACATACCAATCAGAGCAATTCATCTTGCATGATTAATGAAACCTACATAGGTCATGACCTTTTATTAAGTAACTGCAGCGGTAAAAGCAGTGTGTGTTTGTGAAAAATGTATAGGTGCAATAGCTAGAGAGGCAGCAGCATCTCTGACTTGATATATGAAGAGTAATGGCTAGAGAGGTGCTCACCTTCCCAGCACGCCAAGATAGATACAAGACAGTGT
Organism: Parambassis ranga; assembly: GCF_900634625.1. Lineage (NCBI taxonomy): Eukaryota > Metazoa > Chordata > Actinopteri > Ambassidae > Parambassis > Parambassis ranga. The sequence goes on from NC_041041.1 coordinate 22,219,569, forward strand.
AAATGGTTTTCTGCGTGATAGTGTGTGTGTGTGTGTGTGTGACAGAGATGGAGATAGAGATAGGGAAAGAGATTTTTTTTTCTCAAAGTTAGGTTTGTGTGTGTGACAAATGAAAGCAATGGGATAAATGAGACCTGAGGATACCATACATTCAGCACCAGGGCTGTACAAACTGCACACAGTGCCACACATGCCCTCTCTCACACACAAACACACCCAGCAAGCAACTGGGATTGGGCAGATTTGATCCTGATCCAACTTTGCTGTTTGATTGTATTATTTTTAGCAATAAATCTTGCTAGATTTGTGTGTTGTTGTGAGACTCAAACCCAAGCAGCTGCAAAACAGTGTCACTCACATGCTGTTGGAAGACAAGCCAAACAACACACTAACATAAATTGTGGTTGATCATTGCTGCTGGGCAGTGTAGAATAACTTTACTTTAAGTATGGGAATGTTATATTTATATCATTAGTATATGTTTATACTTTATATATTGTTGTTTAGAATTTTCAATAAGCCACAGATGGAGATGGAGATCTCCAAAACCTATGTAGGGCCCTAAGATTTCCACGATCACGGAATTGTGGAATTGGCCGATTTGAAACGGAATTTACATTTTAACGCAGAATTTCGCGGAATTTGACATAATTTGACTGTAGCGCTGTTTTTGCGTGTAAGAGGAACGTATGTCCGGGGAAAACTGCACGGAGGGAAGCCAATCCGGGTGGCCCAAGAAGCCCCGTCCACAGACTGAGTCCCTCCCTTTTCAAAACACAGTAAGCATGGTGAAGCAGCTGCATACAGCTCTGCCTTCGTCGCCGAAAAAAAACTGCGAAACTCCGCCCCCCTCAGTACTGAGCCGAGCAGTTCCCCAACGACCTCTGTGCGCCATGTGAACTGTTGTTTTACAGATTCTGTCAACACTCCGTCAACTGGAAACTTAAAGATACTAATAACTACTAGAGAGGCCTGAGTGCGGAGCTCCTCACAGACCAGAGACACTCACTGATCTCAACACGCAGAGGCTGTCAATCCTGTATTTCACTGGCGATGTCTCTGGTCAGAATCAGAATAACTTTATTTATCCCTGAGAGGAAATGATTTAAGATTAAGATTTGTCCCACAGTGGGAAAATTACGCACAGACGCAGTAGAATTAAAAGTAGGACAAAAGAAAATAAATAAATAAATAATACAGTAGAATATACAGAGAAAATAGGAACATATATATTTGTTTTCTGACTATAATGTGACTGTGATGTCTCCAGCATGGTAACCTCTGTTCAATTATATGTATGAGAAATTTAAAAAAAAAACATGTGCAATGCAAAATAACCACGTTTGTAGTAAAATCAGCAAGATGATCACTACAAAAGAGATGATGGTGGCAAATCAGGAGATAACTGAATGTAACTGATGCCAATAAGTCTTCAACCAGGAGTCCTGCTGATCTTTAAATGTTCGAGCCATTATGGCAACTGTGCTTTGTAAAACATTTGACGTCTGTGACTCTGCAGAACAAAATCTTCTGCATAAGACATTCCCATTGGCTGCATTAATTACTAGACTTTTATCAGCAGAGACCTTTCATAAAATTCTTTGAAACACTAAACCAGACTAAAAACATTGCTTCTGTTTTGAAAATGTTTCCTATGTAGCTGTGTTGTTACTCTAAGAGGGACATCTCAACCACATAAACCCAGAATGTCTGGGGTGCAGTTAAGAAAAATTAAATAAATACATAGAAAAACATCGTATGGACTGATGAAACAGAAAAAAGTTTACTAATGAATTATTTGTAATAAAAGGGAGAAGGAAAAACAGGTCTTTTGACAAACTGCATAGCACCTCATCTGTCAAACATGGTGGTGCTTCTGTTATGGCGCAGCCATGTAAAGGCTTCCACTGTAACTGGCTCAGTGGCTTTTAAAGATTAACTGCACTAACCGTTAGGCCTGTCACGATAACGAATTTTGCTAGGCAATTTACTGCCATTGCGATTATTATTGCGATAAGCGATAATATTGTTGTTTTGAGAACATTTTCAACTAATATAATGCAAGTACACCCTTTCAAATATCAATAAACTTCAATTTCTAAAGAACATTTAACACTGGAAAGGCCCCCAATCATCAACATTATTATTATTATTATTATTATTACTAAAGTTGATATTAATATTATTATTATGAGTAGTGGTAGGCCTATTACCATGGCTTATCTAAGCATAGTCAATAGAGTTAAGTCAAACCAACTAGCATGTCATGAGCAACAGAGCGCAAAATGACATGCACTCTTTACCTGCTGGTGGGAGTGGGCTCATCTGTATGTGCGCACGTGTCTGCATGTGTGTTTGTTTGCACACGCGTGTGTTTGCACGCGTAGCTGCAGTGAATTTTAGCGCTGTGACGCACCGTGGCAACGCAGACAGCGAGCTGACCGTGGTCTGTGCTCAGAACATCATCACATTAAAAATAAGAACTGCGATGCACAGGAGCGAGAGGGAGAGAGAGAGAAAGAGAGGAAAACAAACGAGCGTGCAAATGTAATTTATTGCGGCCGAAAAATGTTTCGAGCCCATTTAAAGGTGTCGTAGGTGATGTATTGCTTATCGCGACAGGCCTACTAACCGTACTGTAACACTGCCACCAAAGAGCCACTTTGCTGAATTGTTTAGGTGGCCTAGCAATCCTATGCGGCACTGTGTTTTCAGACAGCATTTATTGGGTGAAAGTAAGGGAATCTAAAAGTACCACCCACACACACACTCTCCCCAATGTTCAACAGACAATAATCAGCGCCTAGAAGTACCTGCTTATATTTGCATAAATGAACTCTCCCAAAGTGGCAATGACATCAGTGTTGTTAAACACTTATGTAAACACTTATGTACAAACACAGCATTTACCAGAAAGAAATGAAACAAATTGTCATTTACTGTCAGGAATGTTCTCTCTCTCTCTCTCTCTCTCTCTCTCTATCTCTATCTCTATCTCTCTCTCTCTCTCTCCATTTCTCCATTACAGTCAGTCATGGTGATAGATAACTCCCATGTCTGCAGTTAAATCTCAGCAACTGAATTTACTCCTCCCTTATGTCATAGATGATACCTAACAGCCTCAAAGCACTTCACCTCCACTAATTTTAGTGAGGTTAAAATGGCAAAGAATGAGTTAGTTTAGTTTGATGCATATATTGACCCTTTGCTGTAGTAAACCTTCATTTATTATCCAGTATATCAATAATGGAACATATTGTTTGTAGCATTGAAACAAGAGTAAGGGGCAGAAGATGAATATTGTCAGATAGCTTAAAGTTAAGCTACAGACATTAATTTATGTTCTGTTCCTACCTACCTGTCCTCATAGAAGAGGGTGTGGCAGCAAACAGTGACAAAGGTAAGGGAGGAAATGTTTTGAAGGGTGAGAGGAAACTGAAAGCTGTGGCTGAAGGTTAGACAGTGCTGCAAGGAGGTATTCTCCTCCAGAATTTACTGCGTAACAGTTTCTTTATGAATATGAAGTTTCTTTCCCCCTGTGTTGGGTCAAGACTCGACAAACGGAAGTTAGAAATTGCTGTGTGGAGAACCTCGCTTTTTCATCCAAAGGGCCAGGAGTCAACTCATCAGGGTAGTTACTCTCCGTGCTGCCCCATTGAGTTTGCTCTTTCGGCTTGGCTCTGAGTTTTTCTTTTTGGTGGATTTTTTTTGTAGATCTCTGGATCTTTTTTTGTACTCAGTGATATTATTTTTCTTTTTGGATTTAGATCTGATTGGCTAATGTGAAGCCTCTGAGTTTTCTGTCCTGATTAGTAATTTAATTTAATTTAAACACATTATTTTCCTTATTGTTATTATGTTAACACCAGGGCATCACTGCTGCTGAATCATTTTGGATTTGTTCTATTTTTAAAAGCCTTATCATTGTGTTTGCATGTGAGAATCAAGAAATTTATAGAAACAAGTCAGGATGAGACAGAGGGAGACGGAAGGGGGGGAGATGTGACATGTGATAGAGCAGAGGGAAACATGCCAGGTGGGGGTGTAAGGAGGTGGTAAGACATCCAGGAAGGAGGAGTTGGAGACAAGAAGGAATATAGAAGAGACAGACACTGCTGTCATCATATGTTACCATCAGCTGATTGGCTACTGACAACACCACTCCTTCAATCATCTTTGTGGTCAAAGCTTGTGTGTGTGTACCACTGACTGTTCTGTGTGAAAGACTGACACCATGGTGGAGGAATCTCCTTATCATCGAGAACTCAGTAAAGAGCTTGGGGGCAGAACCTGTTTGTGCTCCCTTGACTCCAGTGCTCATGCATGTGTGTACAAGATTTAAAATGGTGTGTGCTTGTGACTGAGGGTGTGGAAACTTGTAAGGAGCATGGGGGAGCAGAGACATTCTCTCACTGTGTTGGGACTGTATGAGACTCGTTCCTAACATCTATGATTTGACATACTGTGCTGGCTCCTGACATTGACATGCAGCTTACACTTTTTCCATAGAACAGTATACTTTAGCGATGTGGATCACACTATTCTCATCTCTGTCACGTTGAGACTGTGTTTTGGATGTTAAAAAAAAACTGTCTATTTTAAAACCTGTTACTAATAATTTGCAAGAGACAAGCCACGTTTGTGTAAAACCTAAAACCCAAACACCATTCAGTACAATATCCAGGTTGTGGTGCAGTAGGTTGATGAAGATTCTCAGTCATCCAAGTCATAATACGTAGAGAAGATTGACGCGTTGCTTCACACGAACCTGCAAACTGTCCTAGTGCAAAATCCTGTGGTCCCCAAATGGGACCCCCTCTGGCCCCTCGTTGCGCCTAGAAAACTGGTGACAAAGGGCAGCCCTGCCGGAGTCCAACATGCACTGGGAAAAAGCCTGACTTACTGCCAGCAATGCAAACCAAACTCTTGCTCCAGTCATACAGGGACAGCCCTTAGCAAAAGGCCTCGGACACCTCCCACAGAATGCAACGAGGGACACAGTCGAGTGGCTTCTCCAAAATCCACAAAACACATGTGGACTTGGTGTCTTGGTGCCAGGTTCACTGATGGACAACCTTGTGTTCGACTGGCACACCATCCCGCCGCCTCTCACTGTGGGCAACTCCAGAATAGAAAAGATCGGGTCACATAGGCCCCCGCCTTTGACTGCTGCCCGATCTTCTTTGCACCAGCCCCTTACGGTTCCTCCTGCAAGTGGTGAACCCATGGGAGGTCGGCCCTATGCCGCTCCTTCGGGCTGTGCCCTGCCAGTCCCCGTGGGGAAAGGTCCGACCACCAGGTGCTTGCATTGGAGCCCCAACCCCAGGTCTGGCTCCAGGGTGGGGCCCTGACTGCACCATACCAGGCAACGTAATGGACCTTGTTTTAATTTTATCCATAAGGGGGTTTTGAAACGCTCTTAGTCTGACCCGTCACCCAGATTTGCCTTGGCCTTGGCTTAATGCCCATGGAGACCTCCCTATGGGCATTAAGCCCCAACAACAAAGCTCCTAGTAGGCCTGCATGATGAATCTTTATAAAATCGTTATCTCGATTCACCCCTGTGCTCAATTCAGTTTTTAAATGACTTTGATTCTCATGTAAGTTTGATTGTAAAAAGCTAACATGTTGCTGTTAGCATATAGTGGTCATTTTATGTATATGTTTTACTCTGTGTTTGGTGTGCTTGTTTTCTGTACTTTCTTATCTCCACAACAAAAGTGTTTGCAATTTTTTCTGTTTAGATTTGACTTCTGGACACCCCCTGTGACACAACAAGGGCTCCCAATCTGGACGAGAATTACGAGCATCTCTCATGATTTCCAGCATAAGTAAAGCTAGTGGCTATTGGCTATCTACAAGCCATTAGCTTTCGAGGGTAGGCATTGATTTATGTTTCTGCTAGTGGGTGCTTGCCGTGCTTGCATGACTCGTTGCTGTTTTGAGACGTGTGCAAATTCGTCTCACAGCAAAACACACAATAGATCAATTAACAGCAGTGGCCACAATGAACACACACAGGCTCTTCCTACATGTGTGTATGCACACACTCTTTCACAAACACACACAGTCTATGAATTGCGTTGATAGGTAGCGGGGGGAGTGGTCTTTAACAAATCAACGTGTAGGCTGGCACACATTGGTGCTCGGCAATCTCCACGGGTTCTCTGACCCAAAGCAATTAAAGACAATGTGCTGCTATATGTACAAAATGATTCTGTTTTCAATGCTGCACATGACCAATGGATGCCCCTTTTCTTTAGACACTGAAGCCTCAGAATATGGAAAGACAATATTAGACAAATTAGCCAATTTAGAGCCATGTTCTGGCATGTTTACGTTTATTTCAAATGACCCAAGCGCAGATAAAAGAATCAAAGTTGAACAAAAGGTGAGCTTTTATTAATACAAATGCACAAAACACAAATAAAGGCAAAAGGAAAAAGGAGTCAAAACTAACCAAAAAAAGAGAGGTAATCCAGGCGAGGACAGGTTTGAGGTGAGGAGGTGCAACCACCAGGGTCAGGATGGAAGACCAGTAGAAAGGAGATGGACCCACTGGGGTCAAGACAGAAGGTCACCGAAGATGAGGAGGTGGACCCACTGGAGTCAGGACAGAAAGACCAGTTGAGAAGAAGAGATGGAGCCAGATGGAGTCCGGATGGAAGGTCAGCCGCGATGGACATGCAGACCCTCCAGGATCCGGACGGAAGGCCAGCCGAGATGGATAAACGGGACCTCCAGGATCCGGGCAGAAGACCACCAGGGAAGAAGACTCGGGCCCTCCAGGACCCGAACAGGAGGCTGGAGACTGGGGCTCCACAGAAGCTGCTCTAAGGACCACCACGCACGGAGACTGGGGTCCTCCAGAACCTGAACAGGAGTCCAGGGGAGTCCAGGGACGGAGGCCCACCAGGCCGGAACAGGGGCGAGGAACTGAGGACTCTTAAGTGACAAGACTGATCACTAGAGCTCAAGGTCCTTCTGGGTCAGAACTGTGACCCAGGGCTGAGGATGATCTAGTGACAGGGCTGGTCACTGGGACTTAAAGTTCCTCTGGAGGACAGGAGGACAAAGGAGCATGGAGGAACGCAGAGGACGACACGATGGAAGAAAATACGGGGTAACACGGGGTAGTACAACAGACGATCCAACAAGGACAAAGGGAAGCACCGGACTTAAATAGAGGAGGGAGACAGGATACAGGTAAACACAATTAGGGAGGAGCAAGCAATCACAAAGGCGGGAAAAACAAGGAAGTAAAACTAACAGGGAGCACACAGGGAGAACAGGACTTTAAAATAAATCAGGAAACAGAAGGGCAACAGAAGACAACACTCTGAACACATGAGGGAGGTAAGGAGAAGACACAATCAAGGGAGGTCAGGAGAGAGGGAAGGATGATAATAAGCAAAAAATAAGGAAACAAAATGCAGAATTATCAAACCATAACATGTTCAGGCTGTATGGTACTGCTGGTTTGACAATTTGTCATGTTCATGTGTGTAATAAACAATACACTTCACGAGAACAAAGAATTAGTGCAAAGAATCGTGATATCAATTCTAAGCTAAAAAATCTGGCGGTTCAGGGAGAGGTTCCAAATTAAGGCCTCATTGGACTTTCACCGAGGAGTGGAGTGTCAAAGAATTTTCTTTCTTCACATAGATGTCAAATCCAGCTTTGTGTATTAGCACTGTGATAGAGAGGCAGCCTGTCCATGTACCCTGCGTCTTCCAGGCTTGAGGCCACAACAACCTTGTATAAAGTGGATAAAGAGCTGATGGATAAATGACTTATGAAGCATATTATTATGTCAATGTTTACTTTCAGTTGCGGTTGAGAGACAAACACACACACACACACACACACACACACGTAAACATGCTGTTATGTTTTAGATGATGTTGTGTTTATACACTACCATGCACAGAGTTCTGTCAAAATGTTTCATCATGAACAAGTTGTAACTAAATAAGTGATCGTTTTACATTTGGAATACAGTCGATATTAAGTGGGATTCACCATCCTGTTGTATAAATAAGAGAATTGTCACATGGTAACAGTTTGTACGCTAGCAGGAGGAACTGCAAACGCATCTGCATTAAAATGAAAAAGCAGTGAAGCTTATGTTGCGCATGTTGTTAATTTGAAAAGCTACCCTCTGCTCATGTTTTTGTATAATAAGGATAGGGCTTTTGATTGTAGGTATTAAAAAAAGTGTAATTACTGCTCGGTGGCTAAATGATTCATTATGTATGAGCATCTATACATTCATTTAGTGAGCTGCTCATTATGTTCAAAGTCTGACGAGCCACCCTACTATACAATGTGTGTCAAAGAACTTGTGCACTTAAACTTCACAGCTTTTAATATCAGCTCTAAGGCACAGTCAGAATGAGGGCAGCTATTAGAACCTCAGTTATAAGCTTTAGAAATAAAAACATTTTATTATAACTTTTACCACTTGCAACCTTGCTAATGAGACAGGAGGCTAACAAGGTACACCTGTGACCCTCCAGGCTGAACACTGTTTAAATGAGTTTGCCATCAGTTCAGTTAACAAGGTATCTGAGATAGACAGGTCTGTCCCTTTGAATTCATTTTTGGTAGTTTGTGTTATAAATGATTTTTTTGTTATGTTTTTATAAGGATTTGTTGCTCCCTTTTCCTGACCTTACATTTATTATAAAACTGCTCTGCAGGATATAAAAATTACAACACAACCATCATTTTGAAGAAGAAATGACCCAATTCATTCAGGACTTATGTGTGCAGTAAATATTCTCTGTTAATGTGTCAGTTTTTGATGAATCCTGTTGTGTGTAAATCAGCATAATTACAGTATATTAAATAATTTAGTGAGATTTCCAGGTCTCACTGATTCATTGTGTCATGGAAATGTAAGATGGTTGACTTATAATAATACTTCCCTTTTATTCTTCCTATTTACTCTGTATGGATTATTTGGTTTTTGGTCTCTTCTTTGTAATCATGTTAAGAAAAAACAGTCTATTGTTTTTGGTCTAAGATTTGAAAACTGCAGCCACACTAACAAGTGAGTGCAATTTCAGTAAATACTGCACAAAAATGATCAGCCCCAAGTGAATGAGAACATTTTAATAGCTGCAGAAAATCAGGTATAATATATGTTGGAAGAATTCTGAAAACAACCTAACCTCTGTCAGCAGCATGGCCTGCTGGACTTTGTGGAGACAGTCTATCATATGTCTTACTATGGAAATATATGGGATGTTACTCCTATGATCTCATACATATGTTACTGTCATATATGATTATTAGGGGTGGAACGGTTCACTAAATCCACGGTTCGGTTCGTATCACGGTTCTGAGGTCACGGTTTTCGGTTCGGTTCTGTTCACATTGTTGAGGTTTTTTCTACTTTTAACACTCTGGAAATACCAGATGAGCACAAAATACATATCCTAATTATCCAACATTCAACATTTTTAAGAATCAGTTCAGTGTTTTCCCATCATTATATCAGGTCAAGTCAATTTCATTTATTTTTAATTTCTATATAGCACCAGATCATAAAAGAAGCCATTTAAGATAACCTTTCCTACAGGTTATCTTAAATGGCTTCTGTTCTTTTATTAAACAAACTAAACAGCTCATGTTATTTATCTTATTTGCACCACAGCATGTCACTTCTGTCTGCATGTTTGTGCGTTTACAATTCACCATTTAAACAGACTGAAGTGTGCCTCCTAAGGTTAAAGAATAAATACAGTATTAAGACTTAAGTATCTCTTAAAGTTTAATGTGATCAAACTTTAATGGGAATCATATCTAAGGACAAACGGAGCTGCTGCTGTCACCTCTGTCCACCGTTTACTAGAGTCCTCATATGGAGCCTCTTCATCAAATGCCTGCGTTATTGTTTTGGTGACGTCATTAGCTGTTGCCTCTGTCTGCATCTGATGTACACATGGGGCCCTCCCACACACACACACACAGGTGTAGAAGAGCTGCTGACGCACAACAACAGCAGCGAACCTGAATATAACGAGCAGGTAATGTTCAGAGAGGTGGGCGCGCACATGCTCATAGCATTTAAAACATTTGTATACACGCGGCCCTTCCACACACACGCTGCCAGCAAAAACAGTACCAAACATAAAGGTGGAGTTTGTTTTAGGGACCAGTTCCTCAGTTTTCTTTTCGTTTTCAGCCGTAGCATTTGACAAAACAAAACCTGATTCAGTTAGGAGCAGTGTAAAAAACCGTGGCTTTGATGATCTCAAAATCGCATTGTCTGAGATCGCAATTTTCGGTCCAAAGCGATAGATCGTTCAGCCCTATCCAGAACCGAACAGAACACGCGCCCCGAACCTGTACCGAATGGTTCTGATTTTTTTCCTGAACCGTCCTACCCCTAATGATTATGCTTGTGTGTATTCTAAGAAGCTGTGTCTGTTAGATAACAGAGGGTAGAGAGTTGCTCAGGAGAGACCTGAGCACTCCTCCAGAGACTTCTGTCTGTGTGTGTGACTGCTCCTTCTTGCAAGAATAAATGCACTTGAGTGATCAACAGTTGATATTTTGGGTTTTATTCCTAACAGTATGTCTTTGTTTATGAAATAAAAATTGATCTTGCATAGGCTTCTCTACGCAGACTCACACAAAATGATCCTGCTTACTATTGTGGGTACTCGCTCCCTAAATGCTCCTGCATCCTGCTGCAGAATGATTAACTGCATATCATATGTGTGGATAAAATCATCAGTATCAAAACCTATAATATTACAGGAGACAAAAAAAGTTTTTGTTGTAAACACAACAGCACACCGACCCTCTCAACCCTTTCTTTAACTCTTCAGTTTAACAGCATGAGCAACAACACACACATGAATTATGCTGTTTGCTGTGTTCATGCTGCTTCATTGACTCAGTAATTTCTATAAAGTAAACACACTTAGGATGTGGCTATGTGTGTGTGTGTGTGTGTGTGAATGTGGTTGCACGTAGGCATAATTTATTGTTTTACATTTTGTATTTCTAAACATATATTCAACACATATTTCTTCTGACTAAAAAGGAAATTAGTAATGGAAGGGAATTTGGCGTCTGAACTAAGTGATGTGCTGAAAGAAATATAAGAAAGAGTGGAGGCAAAGAGGAGGAACAATGAGGGAATGACGAGGAGGTGAAGACAAGGTTGAGATGAATGAACTGCCATGGTAGCTGCTGGCGACTGGTGGTATGTGCATGTGTGTGTGCGTGTGTGTGTCTAAGTTTATACACAGTGAGTGGTGTTGTGTTTCTTGTCTTCCTACTTCTCAGAAACTGCCAGTTTGTGTGTGTGTGTCCACTTAACCTGAAGTGTGTGTTGTATCATGAATTATAGATGGAAAGTGAATCAATAGTGCACTGAATAACTGCCAGACAGCTTCGACAGTATGTGTGTGTGTGTGAATGTGTTTGCATGAATGTGGTTGCACGTAGGCATAATTTGTTGTTTTACATTTTGTATTTCTAAACACATTCATCATAATGCTTACTCATGTAGCCTGTTTTCCTACCTGAATTTTTAGGTGTGTGTTGATGGAAGTGCATCTTTATTTTAAACATTCAAATGTGTCTTTTCCTATAAATAATAGTATATGTGGGGAGGGAATTAAATGCATGGCAGGGGATACAGAATGGTTTGGTGCTGTAAAATGGGGACATAAGCAAAGTGGATCATCCTGAGTGATAAATTAGATCAGCACCATTTAGTCCTGTTTATTCCCTATTTCCTTTAAATGTATTGTTGTAAACATGTAACATTTGTGCAGGTGTTTGTTCAAACTTTGTGTTGTGTTGTTGTCCCCACCACACCTTACATTTTTGTATTTTGCCATGTTGTGCAGGGAGTCACATTTGTAAAGATGACATTTTTTTGAGATATTTATGCTACAGTTGTATTGAACAGCCTTGCACATAAAACTGTGTTGTGCTGCTCACAAAGGACTTAGTGACTAGTGCATTTTGGCCAGGTTTACAGTAGGTTCATAGTGGCCACTACTTACTAACTGCATTATGGCAGGGCAAGCACTGCTCAAGTAGTAGGTTTGATTAATCATGATTTCCAGGTAACCATCCTCTAACCATCTAACAGTGCCATGGTTTAACACGTGTACTCAACAGCACAAAACAGAGTGTGGTAATGAACCTTTGCTAAGATTGAGATTTGAGAACATCCACAGGGATGGATGATGATAGAAAAAATATATAATATATAACTACTGGGCTCAAGAGTTCTTAGCTCCTAACTTGCTTCAACTTCTACAGTATAATGTTGCAAAGGTGCAAGAGTTGATGCTCGCACTCCATTGTCATCAGCTGATGTTCAGGTTTGAAAAAAATGTGTAGGGTGTTCATCTGGTTCAGTCTCTTCTCCTCAGAGGAGCAGGAAGAATGATAAGGCAGTATCCAATTATAGAAGTCAGCTGCTTCTTAAGAGCACAGAGCTCTAATGACTCTTGACCCCCACCAGAGGCTGCACCATGTCATGCTTCATTGATATCAAAACTACTTATTGAGCAGCTCTGCTGTCTCAACTTAGCATCAAATACTGCCATATCTAAGATAAATCCAGACACAAAACGAACATAAAGGCTGGATGTCTGAGTCAGGCGTGTACAGACACTCATGAAATGTGCACATGAGTTTGTAATTCAATTTGTGGATATGATTTCTTCAGCTTCTGAAATCCATGCACATTTATATGAATGCAGCTCCTGTATCAAAACAAGAGCTGGACATAGACAGTGATTGTAAAGCCACTGGAGTGGATATTTCACTACAGAAACAACAATTACCTCCAATTACATGGATTGCTGTAACAAATTTCTGCAAAACTCTGTTTTCTGTTTTACTAAATCCCCCAGAGCAGTACAGACAGCCTTCACTTCTGGAACATCAAGTGTCCTCCAAAAACTAATTATTTCCAACAGTGTTTTGCAGAGACAGAATTGTTATAGGTTTAAAGAAGCACACACACATGGCATAACATTTGATGAGAATGATGCATGAAGTCAGTCACCAGCACAGACGGTTGAGATGCAGCAGGTCTAGTTATATAAGACTATGAAGACTGCTGTTCTCAGACAATAAAGACATCTGTCATGAAGCATGGTCATTTTAATGTTACTTACCATTTTTGATGATCTCATTATTAATTATTGAAAAGACAGAACAATAAAAAAAACAGATAGTGGAATAAAAAGACAGAGGGTTGTGCTAGCTGCAACCGGCTGTGCACTTTTCACAGGAGTGTCAGTTGTCCTCTCTCCTCTTGCTACTATGCTGCTGCGGGCCTGGGAGCAGCAGTATTTGGATCACAGTTTATTTTTCTAAGTGTCTTTGAAGCCTCCATTTTTTAATGTGGCTGTAATGTAATTAATTCTTCTTATTGTCTCAGAGTAACGTGAGGTAAACAAAATGCATGCATCAAAGCTGTTGTTTTTACGATGGGGCTTCTGTGTGTAGCTGCAGGAGCTGCATAAAGATTGTGGCTCTCATGGGTGACATAAACTCTCTCCAGCTGCAGTGCAACACTAGAATATTTGTCTGCTAACGAGCAAGATGCCATTTGGATGTTTTATAGTTACTTATATCAGTTCTTATTCATTTGTTGAGCTAAAAACACTAAATATCTTATATACCGTAGCTAGATTTGACATGCTGGTATAATAATTCATGCAGTAATTATATAATTACTGCATGCATGCATGAATTCTATATTAAATAGCAAATATCTGATGGAAAGTAAGGTTATTGGTGCACACATCATATTACATACAGTGGGTACAGAAAGTATTCATACCCCTTTCAATTTTTTACTCTTAATGTACACACCGCACCCCATACTGACAGAAAAATAGAACTGTTGACATTTTTGCAGATTTATTTAAAAAAAAGTGAAATATGACATGGTCCTAAGTATCCAGAGCCTTCTGTGACTCTCATATATTGAACTCAGGTGCGTCCATTTCTTCTGATCATCCTTGAGATGGTTCTACACCTTCATCTGAGTCCAGCTGTGTTTGATGATACTGATTGGACTTGATTAGGAAAGACACACACCTGTCTGTATAAGACCTTACAGCTCACAGTGCTGTTAGAGCAAATGAGAATCATGAGGTCAGAGGAACTGCCTGAAGAGCTCAGAGACAGAATTGTGGCAAGGCACAGATCTGGCCAAGTTACAAAAACATTTGGATTTCCTCTGTCATGTCCGTTCTAATACAATAGATATGGGCTAAGCGGTGTCCTTTGGTTGATAAGTAAGAGTATACGATGCTGCAGCAGTTGAATCTGCTGTCCATTAACAACAGTTTATTTATTCATTTAAAAAAACTCATTTGTGCTCTATGTGTATGTGTGTCCATGCATGTCCTAGTACAGTATAGATGTTTGTATCAGTACAGAAACGTTGTAATCATTGGTTGTAATACAGTAAGTTTAAGGTTATCTATCTCACAGTGGCATTGAATGGAGCAGTCAGTCACACACAGAAGTCACACACACACACACACACACACACACAAAGAGCATTGACAGATGGGGTCTCAGCAGTGGTTCTTGGAGGGACCTGCCTATTTGTTGTACAGTATATCCCCAATGGCAACATATGCACAGACTAGTTCAGGATGTTCTCTTACCCCTGTAGTGCAGTAATTACTGTTTGGGGTTTTCCATAATGGTTTGTGTCTTGACCGATCAAAATATTGTGCTGCTTACAGTGTTGACTGTACTGCTGTTTTAAAAGTAATGAAACCAACGAAAGACTGATTTTTGGTTTCTTGATTTTTCTTGATATTTGGATCCTTATCCATATCCATACTTTCTGGTTGTTAACCTCAATTTTGCTAGACTACAATACTCTAAACATGTAAATTAATGGCATGAACTTTGACTGTGTATTATTATCCCTACAACAGGGAAAAGTGAAACTAGTGTACAGTACCTAAAATAGTAAATTAATAACAAATATAAAGAAAGGAATGCTAACAGTAGTAAGTATATTAGTAATAGAAATATACTGTGTGTTATTGCACACAGTTGCTGCACATTATGTCTGGGCACTTTAAATATTACACTCTACATGTAAACAGAGGTATTGCACCTTGGTAAACTAGGCATTCTAAATATTGAACTGTACTATATTGGACATGAGGTGGAGCAGTCTGTTATTAAAGGAGCTGCCCAGTGCTGTAACTGTGCTGTGCATGGGGTGGGATGTGTTCTCCATCGGGTGGAATGGCACCATTCCATAAAGTCCCAGATGAGTCGTCTGTACGCCTTGTTGTCCTCACCTGTGATGAGTCATCAGAGAACTTTTGTTTATGACAGTTGGTTGAATAGTGTGTGAAGTTTCAAGTGTGCATGGAAAGAGAGCCACATGTGGTATACATGACCATGTCAGACACACTAGACCCCTCACACACTATTGTGTGTTGGTCAGGTTCTGTTTGTCTGTCTCTCAGGAAAGTGGGCTGCATGGTATTGAAAGCACTTGGGAGATCAAAACAAATACAGTGCTCTCAGCCTTTTTCAGCTGAGACAACAATCTGAGTGACTGTGTCATCCATCACTTAACTCATCTTGGTGCAGGTGAACAAGAGCCAGACTCTCCAGGGTGCTGACATCCCACCTTCATCAGATGGGAGGTCATCTTAATTAGATTTCCATCTGATGAACATGACATCAGATTGGACCTAAACAGCTACAATCCACTGGTTTGGTTTATGTCCTTAGGGTGTGGTCAGGTAATGCTCAGGACATTTTCCACAGCTGTGGCAGTCCACAATGGTTGCAAACAATAGTGACTGCATCTGAGGAGATGTGGCTGGGAGAGGTGATCAAAGCTGTCATTCACCCACAGTTTTTGTATGTAAAATGTAATTACTCGAGGTTTAATTATGAGTTTTTTATTATGTTGTTCAAAAAGATCCAGGGAGCTAAAAGATGGCTTTTCTTTTAACGACTGGTTTTATTGTCTGTAGTTAATGCTGCTAATGTTTCTTGCAACACAGGGAAATTGTAAAGAAGGAAGTGGACAGAGTTTAGTGATACCTACAGAGGTTCCCAAAAATCTGGACAACCTAAAATGTAAATACTACTTAAAAGTGATTTATTTGAGAAATGCTCATACACTGTAATTGTCTTCTTTGCACACTTTTTAATAACTTACTGCTTGTTTGTCTGTTTATACAAGATGCTCTCTAACCGAGTTGAGGCCATAGCATCGTGGTAAAGTGGCTCTGTATCCTTAACTGCAGTAGTTCCTGATATGGAGTGATTACAACAAAATACCCTGGAGGAGGGTACAAAGCCTTTGTGATAATGCTGCGTTTTTATCACATCTGGACCCTGGATACCCTACAAAGTGGACCCCAGCCCTTGTTGTCACATACTGCCTGCAGTTGTATGGGCAGCAAAAGCTTATGGTTGAGGTAATCCTGGCCACTGGGTCAGGAAGGAGTTTTAATCCAAACATGACACCCGTCTATGGCATTTACACACCTCAAGAAGGCATGGCTGTTGGCCAGCTGCTGGAATCCCTTGCCAGGCTCATCCAGCTCTGGAGTAGGAGGCAGCCTGATGATGACATGCAGAGAGCCTTGCCAACTTCACAATGAACTAGCCTGCAGGCAGTTGCCCAGTGTTTGTTTATCAGTACAGTTATGTGGTGTCCTCAGGCATGTCTCTTCTCAGGTGGCAGACACCCTGATCAAGACCTCTAAGAGGCCGTGGCTGCAAGCAGTGGATCATACAGATGAGGACTTCTGCTTTTCTTTTACATGGATTCTTGGCTCCTCTCTCAGTTTATCCGCTTTTTTTGTTTTGTTACTATGACTAAAATGCAAACAGCAGAGGTGCAAATCGGGAAACGAGAAGTATTCATATTTTAGGTGTAGAGTGTTACTAATCACACACAGATTTTTTTTGTAAGATCGCAAGAAGCTTTGACAGTTCTGCAGGATATTGCAAAGTTTAAGTGAGAGACATTCTTAGAGAATAAAAGCACAAGCAGACACTCACTTTTTAAAGCGTCCTCTGACCTGGCGGACATAGCTGAATTTATTAGGAACCAACGACAGTACTCTGAACAGTTTCCCATCAGTGTTTAAGAAAAAGACCCCAGAAAGCAGTCTAAACCTCCCTGACATTATTCATTATGCTGCTGTCTATGAACATAAGCAAAAGACCTTCAACAAGCCTGATTCTGTGCTGTCTGGATCTACCAGCAGAGGCTGACAGGGAAAGATGGCTGCTTTAATGTGAGGGCAAATTTTGTGGTAAGAAATGATGCCCACTGTCCTGCTAATGAGAAAAAAATATACACAAACAAAATAGTACTGGATCCTGACTTTCCGAAAACCTAACCCAAAAGTTATCTACTCTTGAGTCATGTAAGCTTTAGATGAACTTCACTATACATTTTGGCACAATATGATGACTGTGGATTTTTATTATACACAACCTGCATGCATTCACTGTTCTACCAAAGTGGGAATAGAATCAACAATGTTACAACTATCTACAATTATTTATTTTATTGTATTTAAGTACACAGAGTATAGATTTTTTTACATGCTCTATTTTACTTGTTTAGACTACTAGCAATATTTCTGCCTTTAACCAAAAATCGGCCTGATTTGACATCCTCAGGTCAGATCACCTAAAAAGATTGTTGGAAATTGGAGATGATTTCAAACAGGGAAACAACCAACATGCATATAATATCCTCCACTTTACCTCTGTCACAGAGAAATGCAGTATTGTAGTATTTACTTTTTTGACCATATCACAGACACATCTGGTCAAAAGGTGAGGACTGGAGGGGTTTGAAGTGGAGCATTTTGGCATCCTTGTATTTTTGTCTGTGTTAAAAGTAAGTTTACAAACTGAGTGGTTCACACACCAAACAAACCCAGGTGTGAAAGCACCCTGATACACCCAAGTTCAGACTGGGAACAGTTCTTAGACTGTGACTGATGATGTCCACAAGATCACAAACTACAGAGGATAGTGAAAGTTATCCACAATGTTTAGATTCAGGGGTATCCATCCAGTTAGATATAGATAGATATAGAACTTTTACATGCAGCCTGGCACTCCTGCCCCAGGCTTAGTAAAGAGAAACACAGCAGCCTACCTCTAGTTTTGGATGATCCCTCGGCAGAGACAGAAAGAGCACTGTGACCTCCCTTCTCTGCATTGAGCAGTGAGCACCAGTTCCCTGATGAGGCCCTCTAGCAGACTCATGCATCTCAGTCTGTTGGCTCAGGGGAGGAGAAGCAGAGTGAATATATGTGAAAGAAAAGGAGGATATAAAGAGAGCAGGTTAAAATAACAGGAGAATGAGAACGGATTAGAGATCTAGAGATGGGAAAAAAGATTAGGCTTTCCCTTTTTTCCACACCCTGCTATCTTTTGCATCTTGTTTTGAATGGACCATCTGTCCTTCTTGCTGTCAGCCATCATCACAGAGAACAAATCCAGTACTCATTTAGAACTCAACCTGAAAGTTGGTTTGTAATTTGGTCTTGTTATCTCTATAGTCCTCACAAGAAAGGTTCACAGTGTTAATGTAAACACGTGACCCTACTGCACAGAGCTGTCATTTATGAACAGTGAGACAATTTAATTAAGACATCCAGAACTCTGTCATTCAGTCTGCTAGAGCCTTCTGTAGTCCAGGTTACTGTACGCTCAAGAGACGAATGGATTTAAAAAGCTTCTGCTGCTTCCTAAGAACTGGAGGCCTGGTCCCTATTGTGTGTTGCACAATATCTATTCTAGACACAAATGCTGGCTGCTCCAATACTTCCAGTTCCTTTGGAACATGTAGGACATGACACTATATTGGCACACATCTATATGTGCTGATAATAAGGCCATTTTTGACTGTTTTCCAGATTGGCTCATTATGGTTAGGCCCTATTTCAGTCTTACAGTGTGTGTCAATGGGTGGTTAAGGGGTAGATACACTCCTTTATTAGTTTGTATTGATTTAATTTAAATAATTGTACATTTGAACTCCAGAACTGCATCAGTGCCTTGAAATCCAGTGGAAAGCCTGAGACCCACAGAGCGGATGAATGCAGCATGCTGGGGGCTGCGGAATCTATTCACATTCTTTGGTCATGTGGTATAGCTTACAATTATTAAGACATGTCATACTAATTGTGTGAATAGTAATTGGTACAGTGAAAGCCACATTAATATTGTGCTCTTTTGTTGCTCTTATGCTTGTCTGTGTGTTTCCTCTTATTGCGTCACCACTGATCTGAGCACAGGCAGGCAGTGGAGCCTCAGGCTGATCTTTTTCAGTGCAGCATCAAGGGACAATCAGTCTATATGTGAGCATTTGTGTGTGTTTGTGTGTGTGTTATGTACAAGGAAAAGGAGCTGTTTTTCTCTGATACATTCTGGTCTGTGCTACACGCTGCTGTTTGTTAACCAGGGTTTTCTTTAACATGAACCTCCTTGTTGCAGTGGTAGCTCGTTTTGCATGTTTTTTGTGTGCCGCAGTGATTGTCCTGGTGTGTGTGGTGATGAAGAATATCAATATACACTAGGTGTGACAATGTGTCTGAAATGTAACTGAATGACACTGATACATCAGCCTTCTTAGTTGATGAGTGTCAGTCTACACTTGTAGATCATCCATTTATCCCTTTTCTTAGTCACACCTACAGCCAATTTAGAGGCCCCAGTTAACCTAACATGCACATCTTTGGTATGTTGGAGGAAGCCAGAATAGAGAAGAGCAAACCCGCACAGGCACAGGGAAAACATACAAACCCTACACAGAAAGACCACAGTGAGATCTGAACCAGGAACCTTTATGCAGTCCTAACTCCACTGTGCTGCCTGCACTGTAGACTTGTATGCTAAAAGATTTGTGACAGCTGCTTGCCGAAACTTAACATCACCATCACCAGTTAAAGGTAGGGTAGGAGATTTTGAAAACTCAGTGAGAGTCAGCCAGAATTTGAAAGTAAACACACGCCCCGTTCTCTCGGAGTTCACCCCGAAGCCACGCCTCCCAACCAGTCTGTGACTTCGGCCATCATGCACGTACCTCTCTGATGCGCAGAGCAGGAAGAGAGTGACAACCAGCCAATACTTCGCGCAGGGGCGCCTCGTAGGATTGGCTGATGTTTTTAGTGTTTTATAGCTTCCACAGATGATTCATATTCTTCGTTTTAAAGCGCAACTGCTGAACTAATTGGTTGCTCGGATTGTAAAGAGAAGTTACACTAATTCAACAAAAAGTGCATCAGAATGAAATCTCCTACCTGACCTTTAAGGGGTAATGGTGAAATATACAGGTGCTTTGATTAGGGTTTTGGGGGAAATAACTGATTGATGGTAGCACAACAGCCAATTACCGATTGTAGGTCCATTTGAAACCAGAAAACATGTTTTGGTTTAGCTGCTGCAGTCCCACAGCTACACATCAGTGAAATATTTAGACCTTGCCAGAATATAGTATGTGTCTCAAGTATACACATATATTAAATAACAGAGGAAATCATTTTCATATCTGCAAGTGATTTGCTCTTAGTGTTTTACTGTGAAACCTATGAGATCCAAACTGCAAAAATATAAATGAGTCACTTACCATACTCACCACCATGCACTGTAACTATGACCAAATCATGCTATTTTCTATCGTAATACAGCGGGCTTTTTATAATCTATAAAGCTAAAATATATTATAAGCAATATTCAGCTGACCAATTTTATTTTAATTTAGTTTTTTTCATAACTCAATACAAGCAGGATGTTTGACAGGGCTTTAATAAATGAGTTAGCTAAGACAATGTATGAATCCACACATTGCCTGTTACTGGGATTTTTGTTCAGTAATAAAAATTCTGTCTTGTTTTTTACATCAATGCATTTTGGACAACATATAGGCCTATTTAGACATATTTGTCTTAGATTAGTGTTCTTTCATAGCATAACCTGTACACCCAGTTTAACATTAATCTACTCTGCTGTTTTTCACATTTCAACATGTAGGACTACTTTGCTCTGGGTTGTAATCTAATCTAATCAAAGATGCAACATTTTTATTATTTTCTGCACAATTACATGGCATACCTTTCAGTTTGGGAGGGGTAAATGGGGCGTTCCTGGCCATGTGATAAGTGAGACACCACAAACCTGATTTTGATGAACCTTCAGAGAGTCATGTTTCATACCTCTCTGGCATTTTCAAAATTACTATGTTTCGCCCAAGGTAGGAGCAGCAATTACCTGGCAAACATTTTAATAACCAGTCATATCTCACATACTGCTGGGGGGAATAAAATGAACCTTAGAGCACATGCCCAACTATCCATGGTCCACAAATTTGTCTCCAGAGTCAACACTTGCAACATATTGGATTTGCCACCTTTCTGAGTCACTTCAAAACGTTTCTGCCTCTAGGCTTTTTTATTTTATAATTCACTGATCACTGCAGGAGTCACAGCCTGACTTGTGCCTTACTTCTAATATGATGTATCACAGTTGATAAAATGGATTTAAAACTTTCAAACTATGAAATGTATTTCCGCACAAAGGCATAGTTTTCTACTATATTCTAACTACAAACATTTATTACCAGTGTTTGTGAAGTGTAGTTATTTTAGCTAATTTCTACACTGTGACACAAATATTACAGACAGTGCTTTTGATCCTCTGCATAGGTCTCAAAATGCACTTAATGCAGCTCTGTGCAGGACCTGACCTTTTATGTTATTTCATGTGCTGCAGTGCTGAACAACATCTGATTCTGAGACCCTGTGTTCAGGGACTCTAACATCAACACTCGATTGTTTTCAGTTTATGCTGTGATGGTGAAGTTTTAATGTTAAAATAACACCATAAGACCAATGTTTGGTCATCATCAGACTACAGAGGAATAATTTCTGCTTTCTCTTGATGTCTTTTTTTAAACGTATGTGCTTGTTTTACAGAATATCCCGGCGCTGCCTTGCGGTAAAGCCCTCTACTCCTATGAGGGAAAGGAACCAGGTGACCTCCAGTTTTCCAAGGGTGACATCATCATCCTGCGACGCAAAGTGGACGA
This sequence comes from Parambassis ranga, assembly GCF_900634625.1. NCBI lineage: Eukaryota > Metazoa > Chordata > Actinopteri > Ambassidae > Parambassis > Parambassis ranga. Next base: position 22,241,674 of record NC_041041.1, read on the forward strand.
CAACTGGTACCATGGTGAGCTCAACGGTTGCCATGGTTTCCTGCCTGCTAGTTACATCCAGCTGCTGCGTCCCCTGAGCCAAACCCCTCCCCAGGGCAAAGCATTGTATGACTTTGAGGTCAAAGATAAAGACCAGGACAAAGACTGTCTGGCCTTCAGCAAGGTAATCCACACACACACCTAACAGGCACAGAATAAATACCTTAATATACACTGGCTGTAATGATGATGAATCAGTGCAAAGGTTTGAGGCAGTGGCTGCCTTTAACCTTCAGGTTATGTGACAGCAGCATAAATACTGTAGTGGAAGGAATCATCTATTTGTAGGGTTAAGCCAGGCAGAGGGCTGGATAAGCCAGGGATATCCACGCTCCTCAATAAACACATTCTAATGTTGTTTCTGAAGTGGATTTGTATTTCTTTTAAACCTTTTGCAGAATTCAAAATAAAACTTCATGATGTTTTGCTGCTGGGGTGTGCAACTGATATTAAAGATGTTTTCCAAAGTGAAGGTCAGGGCCTTAGGTCTGTTTGTCAAAATGTCTGATACAGATCTTTCTGTTAGTGCTTCTATGTGTGTTTGGTGCATTATCATTGTTTTATTTATTATTGCTTATCACACTTTAAATTGCCCATAGGTGTGAGTGTGAGTGTGACTGGCTGTTTGTCTCTCTGTCTTACCCCTGTGATATACTGGAGACCTGTCCAGGCTGTACTCCATAGACAGCTGGGATAGACTCCAGCCCCGATGCCCCCAGCCCCTGCACATGGGCCAACTTGTTACTTAGTTATGCTTCATGCTGCAGCCAGTAATGTTGTGTTTCTAATTGAAAATGTTAAGCTCAATCACATTTACAACTTGGATTATTACTTCTTAAGGTCTCTTAAAGGCCTCCATCACATGCTGTAATGGAAGATAATGTTGGTGGCTGAAGCACCATTTGTGAAAGTATCACTAAAATTGTACTTTGAAAAGGAAGATGATGAGCCCTTCAGAAGTGTGTAAACAGAAAATGGTCATTTGTATGCTCTGTACTGTTGTGTTCCTCAAAGCTGATCATTTCATTCCTGCTGTTACACAGGCTTATTTGTGCATGGACTGAAAGCTTGACAGCTCCCCTCTGTCTGCACTGTAAGTGTGTCTGCAGAGACAGAAAGATTATTAAATTACAGTGAGCCATTCATTTTAGCATTAACGTCCAAATGCAAAATACTGATATCTTGTTTCAAACATACTGCCCTCTAAATCCAGATTAACATGTAAACAAATATATCACATTATTTGACACTATTCAACAGGTTCATTGAATATTACACAGAGCCACGCTCTCACACAGACACATGCGCCTGTGGTGTGCTGTATGTGTGTTTTCATGCAGAACCAGTGTGTGAGATATTGTTTTCTCAGTGTGAGAGGTAATTACTCAGTATGACTAATATACAGTCATTTACTAGCATTATCACTGCCGTTCCATAATGGTCTTCATTTAGGGACAGGAGAGCAGCAGAGGAACAATATACTTCTGTGATAAAGTATGTTTAAGGAAATATTTTCTTATCCAGTCAGATATAATATTATGTCACTTCCGGGACACCTAAAAGAGATGTTTTTACTGCCAATAAAATACCATAAAAATGAAGATGCTGCTGTGTGATGACAGTGTACCAGGCTTGTTGCATTCTTAGCATGTTGCTACTACATGACATTAACATGAAGCTGAATTGGCAGATAACTGTTATGCAAACAGACATAACTGTTATGTCTGTCTTTGGTCTCTTCCTGTTTCTCTTTGGGACTGTGAAGTTTGTATCCATCACTCCTTTGTCCAAGCTTCTGTGTTAATGTTACAAATAACACTTACAGGAAGTGGCTGCTGCAGCACAGAGACTCACCTGTTGTTGATACCTAGTACGAGCCAGAAATGTCAAATTGTTCTTCATCAAATGCTTCATTAAAGTCATTATTTCAAACAAGACATTTCCTTTCTGCAATTCAAAAAGTAAACTACAGTATGTTTGCTCAAATAATAGATACACTAGTATCTAGTAATGTTTACGTGTATTTTCACTCATTTCCTCTCTCTGCAGGACGAGGTGCTGACAGTAATCAGGAGAGTCGATGAGAACTGGGCAGAAGGCATGCTGGGAAACAAGATTGGCATCTTCCCCATTCTCTATGTGGAGGTAAACATAAACACACAAATCACTAGAAGCAAGGGTGATGAAAAACCTTCTTAAATAAGAGAAGAGGCAGAAGTTTTTCTCTAAGGAAACATTTGTTCCATCTGATCGGGTAGATAGATTTGTTCTCTATGTATGGCCCATTTATTTTTGTTTTACAAATGAGTTACGACTTGTGGAATGATAATGATAATGTTTCTAATATGTTAGATATATTTGGAGTGAATATTCTGATCCAGCTTTACATGTACTACCCCTGCCATGAGTCTGTTAGAGTTTTAGAAAGAGTTGTGAATTATTTTATGTTTTTCAAAGCTTCAGTACCACAAGTGCTGTGAAAGATACAAGTACCAAGAAGGATCTAATATTCAGTATTAGTATTGGACCAATATCAGGCAGAATTATTAATAAGATGCTGGAAAAGTAAAAGTATGATCCATCAGCTTAAAGCTATTCACAAATATTATTAACTACTTACTTTCTTAAGAGAGATAAAAACATAGATCAGAATCAGTATTGGCAGATGTTCATGTTTGAGTCACCAGACCTGACCTTGCTGTCAAGCCATTGTATCTACATGTGCTGCAGTCAGGGCTGAGAGAAGAGTAAACACTGTTGGAGGAGCTGAATTATCTCAACAAGGTTTTCCTTACATGTACTTCCATACACCACTGAGATATGAAATGTACTCATACATTGTGTGTCCATTATTGTATGTCTCACATTAGGATGTGAGGAATACAAAGCCAAACATTGCCCCAGTAATAAGAATAGCATTAGTGATCCCTTATAAAACTTTGTTGAAGTGTTTTCTTTATAGGATTTCCTCTCTGTAAAAGGCTAAAGACCTGCTACACCCCAAGCATTTTACCTTCTTTCATAATGCCAAGCCTGTCAAGAGTGAAATATAGTTTGCTTTAATCCCTGTGGAACTAATGCCAAAAAATACCATGCACAGTTTGCTCTAGATCACATTTAAGGCTTTTAAGCTGCGCTTTTTAAAAAGGCATTGGTGAAAAGGGTCTTTCCTCCCTTTTTCTTCTTATCAATGCAAATTTGAGAACACACAGATTATCTCATGGCTCTGTCAAAAACTAATGATAAAACCTTCAGAGCTGTGTATGTTTGTCACAATGATGATGGTGTATTTTGATCTTGAGCTCAGAGACATTTATTAAGGCACAGATTGAAGACAAACAGCAGCACTTACCAATTCACCCTACATGCTGCTTTAGGATAATATATTGCTTTTCTTGCTCATTTGCTATTGACAGAACATGTGTTCAATGACAAACATTATACTATGGAATAATATCCATTAATATACATCAAGTTTCTGGTCCTTTATTTATACCACCTTGTTTCTCTCTCTCTCTCTGTCTGTCTGAGCTTGCAGGTCATGCAGCCTTGGACTCTAGAGTAGCCAATCATGTCCCTGAAATGAGGTGTTTGACCAAATGACTCTCTTAGGTGAAAGTGATTAAGCCATGAACTGAGCGAGGGACAAATACGCACAGATACATTGGGGTTCCTATTAGATAGAGATGCATCAATAATTTAGACCTCTCCATCACTTACACAGCAGGGCTACAGAGACATGCTGAGTGTGTGTGTGTGTGTTCATGTGTCTCCAGTAAGAAGCTAATGAGGAGGGCCCAGCTGGAGCTGGTGAGGTGTGTGTGTGCGCACAGATGTGTGTGCATGTGTATATGTATGTGTGCTTGCGTTCTGTGCCTATGTTGTGTGAATGGTACCCAGATTAAATGGTACCCATGTTATTATTTGGTAATAATAATAATAATAATGATCAGTATTTAAAGCATATGCTGACCTGCTACCTATCAAAAAAATCAAGGGATTCTGTTTGTGAGCTGAGAGCATTATTTACAAATAAGGAAGTCAGGTTTTAGCACTTTATTCATGGAAAAAGAAGAAAAACATCAAGAACCTTAAGGAGGATTTAACCCCGTCACATTTAATCTGGAGCACATTAATAATGTTTAGAATGATACCTGACCCCAGTCCAGCCAGATATACACTCCATGTTTGAGTCAAGCACTTCTGCCAGTACAGGTTTCCCTCATATAGTTTGGTTAGTTACAGTTACAAGAAAAAGTCAAGTGTAGTTCAGAATAGAGACAGCAGTGATTTTATAACGTGAAGGACGTTTGTTTTGGCTGTTCAGCAGCATCCTATTTAAGACAGTGCTGTTAGAAATATGAAAAAACACAGAGCTGCTGGCAGTACTATGCCTGCACCAAATGTGCTTTTCGTTTTTTGGATACCTAAGGTTGATGGAATGGATATAGTTTGTTGAGTTCACACACACAGTGGATATTTTGCACTTGAATGTACTGCACCAGGCTTGACTTTGGGTGGGTGAGTTGAGCTGAAAGAGTTGGTGTGGGTTCAGGCATATGTGCAGTCAGAGCAGGTGAGTTTGTTTGAAGATACTGTAAGTGTTTTGTTTTTTTATCTAACTTTATGTAGTCTTGAAGCAAAAGGGGGTTGGCACACACCTGCCACTAGCAGTGTGTGTGTGTGTGTTTGCAAGTCATGCATGTATCTTGCTGGCTTGCCCTTTTCTCAGTGCAGATATCCACTCATCAGCTTGATTCTCAGTATTACCTGGAGAAAACTCTCAGCTGCCAAAGCACATCGAATACAGTTAGTCCAAGATATGATGAGCTTGGAGATTACATTCAGCCAAAAGCAGCAAAGGATATCTATCCTCCTTTCTCTCTTAAAGGTCGGGTAGGAGATTTCCTTCTGATGCACTTTTTGTTAAATTAGTGTAACTTCTCTTTACAATCCGAGCAACCAATTAGTTCGGCAGTTTCACTTTAAAATGAAGAATATGAATCATCTGTGGAAGCTATAAAACACTAAAAACATCAGCCAATCCTACGAGGCACACCTGCGTGTAGAGTTGGCTGGTTGTCACTCTCTTCCTGCTCTGTGCGTGCCAGAGAGGTGAGGCGTGGCTTCGGGGTGAGCTCCGAGAGAAAGAGGCGTGTGTTTATGTTCAAAATCTGGCTGACTCTCACTGAGTTTTCAAAATCTCCTACCCTACCTTTAACACACTCCCTATGGCCTTTACTGTAGTAAGACCAGGCACTATAGTAACAGTCGTAGTAGTAGTAGAGAAACAGCATTCATTGGTGTGGGTCTCTCTGTGAACACACACTGGAATGCATATGTAACCGAGGTCAGAGGTTTTGGCTTTTTGCATATGCATACATGTATGTGTACACACACACACCAGCCTCATGAAAGCAAACCGAGTTATATGTGCAGTATCAATCCATTACTCCTATTAGAATATGTTTAGTTTTGATTAGCATATCTATTAATATGGAAATGCTAACACTTAATTCAGACATGGCAGCGCTATATGCATAGTGTTTCTCTCTCTCTCACACACACACACACAGAAGAGAGAGAAAACAAATGGTTGACTTTCTCTCCAGGGAGGTTCCACTAAGCAGACATGATTGTGATGTAAATTTGATGGAGTGCTAAGGCTGATGTCTGCTAACCTTTTAGTTTATGTACTGTGTGTCTCTGTTATGTTGTTTTATTACCTGAAATATGAAGCATGCAAACATCATGTTAACCTCGACTGATGCAGCTGTATATATCTTTCAGTAAGGATTGTGCGCATTGCCTTGATGTAGTGTGATAAAGATTCTGTCTGGTTGAGGACTAAATAAGAAGCAGCAGACCATTCAGAAACATTGAGAATCACAATGAGCACTGAGTGAAGTAAGAAGGACAAATGAGCATGAGAAGGATAATTGGAACGTGACATTACACAGCTTCACCGCCTGGTAACCTACTCCACTCTCCTTTTTACAATCCTGGGTGTCCTTGCAGCACAGGAAACTCTATCAAATGTATAGGCCTTTAAAGAATTTAGAAAATATTGCAGCATTCTGCGCTATTGAATTAGTATTGACCCTCATATTTTAGAACTTGCTAATATGATAATGGAGTTACAGTGACATGGTAGCTGCAGCAGTGATAAAAGTGATTCAATGAGCTGCACAAATGAAAGTACCGGTATGTTATCTGTGATTTTGTGAAAGATAAACTGTTAGCACTGCTGAATGTTTGACAAAGGAAGTCTCACCAGACCAGTAATAGCTGTTATGATCTGAAAAGCTGCCAACAAGAACAAGCAAGGGGCTGGAGTAACACTGTACAAGTAACTATGTGTTGGAGGAGATGTACTTGAACCACTCTGGTCTGAAATCTAACACCTGGATTTCTCTCTTCTCTCTTGCCTTTCTCGCTCTACTCTCCTCTTTCAGTTAAATGAAACAGCAAAGCAGTTGATGGAAATTGACAAACCTGTGCCATCTAATGCACCAGGTCCAAGCTCAGAACCAGCCCCGCTGGACCCCTGCTCCCCTGGCCCTTCCCCCAGTGCTTCCCCATCCAATGGAAACACCTCCAGCCATCTTAGGGGTGAAGGAAAGAAAAACGCCAAAAAGCGACATTCATTTACTGGACTGTCTGTCAGCCAACGGGCTGCCCAACTCAACAACAGACACAGCATGGAGATCTCCCACCCTGTCCTCATCAGCTCCTCAGACCCCCGAGCGGCTGCACGCATCCAGGTGCAAGCACACACAGTATCTCCCTGTACAGTACAGTGGAATTGGTTAATTATCCATTTTACATGAACCTGGGTCCTCCACTTTTGATGTTATATTTTAGACCTGCAGATTTCTTAGTTGTTAGACATTTACACTTTACCATTCTTCTTTTTGATAACTTTCCATTTGAAGGACATTTCTTCTCACAATCATTGTCTGTGGTCCATTCATGTATGCATTCACTGTGTTTTGGTTGTCTCTGAATAATACTAAGGATGCAAACATATAAACTGAAAAGGATGCAGCACATATTGCAAGTAAGGATTTCTTTAAAACTGCATCGCACTGTGTATTTTGCTGTGTCTCTTTAGGATGCATCTCCCCCAGGTCCCTCTCCCTCCTCGGCAGGGGTACTGGTGCCCCCAAAGGTGGCATCTATAACCTCTGAGCTGCTAGCCCATGCCAAGGTCCAGCTGCCACTCAACATGTAAGTACGCCTTGGAGCTGTCAGTTCATCCAACTGAACCCTTTTTTAAGCAGCGCTGTATATGTTTTTTTTTTTAAATCTCTCCAGCTGCTCGACCTGTTTATCACCTCATGTGAGCTTGAGATCCAAGCAGGATTTTAGGACTAGCTTCCTGGCTGTAGCAGAAATGTTTCTCTTTTGTGCCTAAAGATATTGGACATGTTCCACCACCTCTGCAGCCACATTTACTGGATGGCTGGTGAAGCACCAGTGCTGACTAAGACTGTTTAGTAATTTACCTCACAATTAATCTACCAGGTAACAGCTAGGAAAATATATGTATCTCCAAGGTGAGTGTGTGTCTGTGAGAACATTTGCTGAGTCCTCTGGACTTCAGCCAAATTAGGTCTGTAAATAGTCCTCAGATGTGTGCATACTGTTTACTTTTAACTGGTGTCCTTCCTGCAGGATGTGTGAAATACAGCAACATTGTCAGATTTAATAACATCACTTTCTAGGTAGCTCTGTAGGTGCACACACAAATTCACCTTCCACACACATTTCCTGAGTGGGTTTTTCCCACTGATGAGGTCGGACGGTTTCATCTTGACCTGGCAACTATTCCTGTTGCCATGGGGAGACAGAAGACAGTCCCCACATCTGTTACCATGGTAACGGGAGGCAGAACATATAGCTCTTGTTTACTTTGTGGTCTTATCATCTTCTGTCGAAGTCTGGCACTACATACTATGAATGTCTCCCAGCGACAAGGACCTAGAACTCAATAATATAGCACAGATAACGCAGGTACGCCATAGTCAACGCAGAGTCAGTTTTATGTAGCAGCAAGATGCTAAGTACTACATTCTATTTGTAAGCATAAGGTGACAAGGACATATGGATTAGACACCCATTTTTAGCCTAGCCCATTTAAAAGGACAAATGATTCAGTCAGTGGTCACCTTGATACTTTGGAAGGGATTAACTCAATTAACCCTTTTAGGATTTTATTAGTAAAATATATATATATAAACATTTTAAATATTATCTGTTCAGATTTTGATTCTATATTTTTGTTGACAGACTGTCACAGTAAAGACAAACCAATCCATAAGGGATCAGGCAAAATTCTCCCAAACCATAAGCAACATAAAAACACACAAAATCACTGGGAGAATATGACACACCAACAACACCAGGCACCAACGTACAAAGGCGACTAGGAGCTAAGTGAGGGAAGGAAGGAAAACAATGGGACACCACATAATGGAGGGGCAGACAGTGAAGCACCTGAAATGAGACAAAAGGGGAGATAATGACATCAACAACAAATAAAACATGAAATACTAAAAGAAAACCAAAATATCTTAGAGGGCGACCTCTCAGGATATAATGCTGAAATGAGCTTGTCTAAAGTTATTATAAGGTCTTTTCAGAAAAGACACTTCAAAGAGAAATCCTTTCCTTCTAAAAGAGACCAGCACAAATAGACATTAAAGATTCTGGAATGATGGATGAATTATGATGGAAGGACCAACAAGCACTGTTGCTGTCTTTGAATGACAATGGTGCAATAACGGAACACCCTGCAGTGTGTATCAGGTCTTTGCATTATACAGTAACTACAAGCAGACAATGTCATTAATATTTAATATCATTTTCTTAACATACAATGGTAGACAGTTAGAATTCCTTTTATGAAAGGGTTTCTAATTGTGTGTAAGTTTTCCCTTTTTTTGTATTTTCTCTGCTTAACACAGCCTGGTGGTTCCCAGATACAGGTCATCAGCATCTTTATTTTTTTTTAGACTTTTTCATTATTGCTCCACATGTTGTCTGTCACCTTTGTTCCTCAGATACCTGGCTCTGTATGCCTATAAGCCCCAGAAAGCTGATGAGCTGGAACTTAGGAAAGGAGAGATGTATCGGGTGACAGAGAAGTGCCAAGACGGATGGTTCAAAGGCACCTCGCTGAGAACTGCTGCCTCTGGTGTCTTCCCTGGAAACTATGTCACCCCTGTGTCCAGGTCAGTGAGCTCAGGCTCAGGGAAGGGGACGACACATTTGTGTCCACAACACTAGCAAAACACTGTCACTGTGATTTATATTTTTTTAAGGTAATGTCTTGGCACCAACTGATAACAGATCAGTCTGAACCTTTATCATTATTTGGTCTCACAGGTACCAGAAGAATAATCTAGGAAGTCATTAGCTGATAATAAAGGCTCTGCCATTTTATTGTTTGGCTACCACATCCTCATTATCAATGTCAATATCATAATTATCATCATTGCTCTGACTTTTGCATTCTGTCACTCAAAGCTGTTCAAAGCACAGAGAAAACAAGAAAAAAATAGTGCAGTGAAATATTTGGCAGTTTAATTACCCTCATTATTCCTGTATGCATGAAAAAATTTGCATTTGCTGTTCATCTGATCTGTATTCTGCCCTGAGATGCAGTCAGGAAAAAACAGAGAGAGAAAATGAAAGAAATGTGGATTCACAATAATGGGTAGAAAAAAGGAGAAAGAAAGCCAAAAACAAAGAAGAGAAGACAGATAATAAGAAGATGGAGAGCATGATGAGGTAATGTAGGATAAACACAGGATGGGTGTAAAGGAGAGACAGAGGATGGAACAGGGTGCAGAAAGGAAAAAAGCAGAAAAGGATTATGGAAATAAAGAAAATCACAGAAAAGGTGAGAGAGAAGAGAGACTGTTAAAAGAAGGGGGGTGAAACACCTGAAAACACAGCAGGTATCCTTCTCCAGTGGATATGAATGGCTGCTTCACACTCTGCGCTTGTGCAGTCTGACATAGAGAGAGAGACAGAAAGGCAGGATGAGCAAGTAATCACATGAGAGGCAATTTGTTATTTTTACGCAAGCATCTCTTCTTCTCCCCCCTCCCTACCTCTCCCCCTCCTTTGTCTGCAGTGCAGCTCAGAAATTTCTCAATATGATAATGAGAGGCTGCCAGAGGTGCACACAAAGACACAAGCACTGACACACATGCTTTTTACAGTAATAGCGATACAGGCAGCTAACATAGTAGGATGGCATTAATTGTAAAATGCATATTGAATATTTCTATCATTTCCCAAGGAAATAATATAATGTTTGTTGAATTTTATAAAACTTCATGTACGAGTGAGTTTAGATTCTTGTTAACCAGTTCATTTGAGACTGGTGTCAAAAACACTGCTTCAGAGCTGCTTTTCTACTCTAGCAACAATACAGTTTTAGTGTAAAGGATGCTTGCACACACTAAAAATTGTATGAATTCTGCTGGTAGAAACACACACACACACTTAGAAAGCCATAACTCTGTTTGTGTCTGACGGGAAGTCGATGGACAGCTATGAGTGTGAATACCACTGCATCAATAATGTTCAGCTGACTGTTCTCCCATTCAGCACTCTGCAGACACAAACATGAGCATCCTGCAGCAGCATGTGTTACAGCAGGACAGTATGTCATGTTGACCGCTCACATCCCAGTACTGAAATTACTTACTCTGCTATTGTGGGCTAATACTGGCCTAACATTAACTCATTTTATGGACCCTGTTTCCATGCTTACATACACTGTGTTAAGCTAATTTCACCTTTCTCTGACAGCACAATGTGCAGATGTAAATACATTTTATTTATATACCACCTTTTGCAATCAACAGTCTCTAAGTGCTTCACAGAGACCCAGAGCCTGAACCCCCTTAAGATCAACAGTGGCAAGGAAAACTCCCTTTAACAGGAAGAAACCTTGAACAGGACCCGACTCATAAGGAGAACCTTCCTGCTGACAGTCAGCCAGGTAGAGGAGGAGAAGAAGAGGGAGACAGGACAGAGAGGATGAAGGAGAGAGAGAGAGAGAGAGAGAGAGAGAACAAACATGCAGCAAACATCAAACATTACAGAGAACAGACTTGACAGGTTGTTATAATGGTAATGATGTGTTTGGTTTTTAGCTGATATGTTGTTCAAGTTAATTATATTAGCACTACATAGAAAATGGCATCGGTAGGTGTTAACAGTACACTGGATGCCGTTCAGCATGTTGAATGGAGAGAGACCTGCAGAAAGATACAGCGAGAGAGAGAAAACTAAAATGGACACACAATTAATGGATCATAAGTCAATGAGATTGAGGGGAAAAGAAGAAGAGGAGAAGAGGTGGGGGAATAGAGATGGTGGTGGTGTTGAGGAGGTGGGGGAACCGCTCGGTGGATCAAACATTTCAATGTTTGTATTTAGCATCTTTGCTTGGTTACATTTGCTCATTTAACATGTATGTTAACATCTATTTTGGTTATAGTTATAGGTGTTTATGTGTAGTTTGCACACATTTTGTTGGTAAGTGCATACTGTAGCCAGCTCACCAGGGTGTTACTATGGTGAGGACAGAACAGGGAGAAAGACCAAAACACAAATAATAACTGCTAACAAGCATGATTTAATGGATTGCATTGCATCCCCTAGAGACCTGGAAGTAATGCTTTACCAGGAGCACACACAGATAGTCAGGAACATGTTCCAGCCCCAGGTGGACCCATTACACCCAGCCCTATAGGCTGACCCCTACTCAAATGCCCTGGTACCTTATTCTTCTGAGGAAAAACTCTAAACCATGTATAACATGTAATGTCAGTGTCTATTTGTTAGTCCAGAATGACTCACTGACCAAAAGATGCTGTTAAAAATGCAAAAAAAATGCTTCTTCTTCTCCTCTTTGCAGAGCTCCCTTTGGCATTGGTGCTGCACGAGGCTCGTGTTTGTCAAGTCCAGTCGGTGGAGGAGGTGGGTGCAGTCCAGTAGCGGGTAAAATTTCCAACCCTTCGTCCCCAAGCTCCCCAGGGCCCTCTTCATCTCGCCCTTCTACGCCACTGGTAAACTTAACCAACTCTGTAAACAGCATCAGTTCCGCCTCGTCACCACAAACTGCCGCTGCTCAGCTGAAGAACTGCCTGCGCTCCAGCCAGCATTCTGTTAACCAGGCACGCACTTCAATGCAGCTGGGTAAGCAAAAACACACCGTTACAGAAACATGCCTGTATATTTACACACGATGTATCAGACCTTCAGTTTAATTCCTGTTTATTGATCAGTCCCATGTTTACTGATTATCACAAACACCACCATGCAAGACATTACCGAGAATATGTGGCATACACTCAGATGACAAAGGACCTGCTACCTTGCAACAATATCATCCTTATTATCCTTAGTTTCAAAGGAGAAGCAAATGTACTGAAGAAATCTTCAGCAAGTTAAAACATATCTCGTGTCTGCCTCTGGTTTCCAGTGTAATGTTCTGCAATAAAACAGCTCACCAGCATACAGGCTTAAATGCAGCTCACTTGGGACCATGCAGCATTTTAGCCCCTTAGTCTCTAATTACAGAATAATGGAATATTGAACACTAATTAATTCAAATAGCTACATGTGCAATTGTGCCGTCTGCCTATTTAACCTTCTGTTTCTTCAGTGCTGTTAGTCATGTGTAATTGTTTTTTGACAACAATCACACAATAATTCTAATAAGCTGGAGGAGTGCCCAAATAATTGAGAAGACCAGATAACATATAAAATATTACAGTGGTGAATGGCTCCGACTCACAGTCAGTGTTTATCCTGCACATGTTGGATCAGTTCTGTTCTTCAGACAACACTTTGTGGGGCATTGTAATGCAGACAGCAAAGCAGGAAGCCTCTCCCTGTGCCTGCATGTGAGCTTAGCTGCTGATTCTAAATTGGCCATATAATGTGAGCAAATATATGTTACCACAAATGCAGTCTTAGGTTTTTATATGCAGGAACATTACTGTTAATTTTCCTTCATTTATAGTTGCCTAGCCTTAATCAGGAAAACAAAATATGCAAAAGTATGTGGACACATTTTAGTTCATATTCAGTCACCTTATTTTGTATTTATCTTATACATTTTTTTATCTATATTTTTTGTAAATAGTTTTTAAATCTTTCTTTACCTTATAGATGTATAGTTTGTCAATTGCCAGTACATTGCTGCTATCTATCTATCTATCTATCTATCTATCTATCTATCTATCTATCTATCTATCTATCTATCTATCCATCCATCCATCCATCCATCCATCCATCCATCCATCCATCCATCCATCCATCCATCCATCCATCCATCTATCCATCCATCCATCCATCCATCCATCCATCCATCCATCCATCCATCTATTTTCCCGTCATTTACAGTTTTTTCTGATTGCTTAAGCACATTTCTGTAACTATTGGCTATTTGTGCAAAACTCTACACACAAATAAAAAAACCTTACACCAAATCAGCAAAACATTGTAGATCTCTTGCAAAAGCCAATACATCTTGCTTAACTCTTCAAACCTTTGTAAAAATGGTATTTTTGTACCACACAGTTAACACAAACCATCATATTACTAAGCACACAATGTGCCAACTACACACTGATGGTATTACAGTTTTTTCTGATTGCTTAAAGACTATCAATGATTCCTATAGCACAATTTCTAAAACTATTAATAGTTATAGCAAAATCACTCACTGAGTTTGCAAAACTAAAAGCAAAAAAACTGCTTTACACTCAATTTGCACTTTTGTAACACACAATTTGCAATTGTATAAATATAATCCACTTCACAGCACTCTTTTTGCTGAACTGTAAACACAACTCACTGCTTTACACACAACTTCCAAATGATCAACACACTCCTAGTAAAACTACACACATTTATGGCTGGTATTTACACTATTTTGCCAACTGTCTGGCTACACTGTCACATGTGAGAACTGTTTTACATCATTAGTTCACTTTGCAATCAGCATGAGCTCTGTAAATAAGACACAGGTAAGCTTCAGTGTGGAGAACAATGGAGGGAGAAGGAGACTGAGAAGAGTGAGAATTAGAGGAGGATGAGGACATGAGGAAGCAGGAGGAAGAGGAGGAGGACGAAGACTAGGAGGTGAATTTAGAGGAAGAGGACGAGGAGGTGAAGAGGAAGGAGGAAGGGTAAGAAGAAATAGAATTACTGATGTCATCGGAGCTACAATAGTGGATCATGTGATCAACCATGGATTGACCCTGAGGGAAGCTGGACGGGTTCAGCCTGAGCCGCTACACTGTAGCAAGCATCATAAGGACATATTGATGAGAATGGGTTAGTACAGTTCCCTCACACTAAGTTTTGTAGGTGTACCATACTCTAATGAGAAAAACAACAATACTGTACATGTAAAACTGAAACTGTTACTCCACAGAATTACTAGACATCCAGCATCTGGAAGGAGGCATGCGAGGATATGGACCAGGCATCATGTCAGGCCTGGATACGGCACTCCAGGAGATATTTTCCCCGGTGCCTTGGACTAGAAGACATTGCATGTGATGTTGATCAAATTCTGTGGCCGGACCCAGAGAGACGACAAGACTGATCTTCTCTCTCTTTCAGTGAAATTGTGTTTGTTGTGATTGTTTTGATGTGTGTGAATAAACATTCATACTTGAAATTTGAATCCCTGTGTTTATAGAACTATTTATGACAAAAGTTTGACCTCACATGGACAGACCTTGTGCGAAGAGAAAGCAAAAGCCAGATGTGTTTTCAGTTAATACCATCAGTGTGTAGTTGGCACATTGTGTGCTTAGTAATATGATGGTTTGTGTTAACTGTGTGGTACAAAAATACCATTTTTACAAAGGTTTGAAGAGTTAAGCAAGACGTATTAGCTTTTGCAAGAGATCTACAATGTTTTGCTGATTTGGTGTAAGGTTTTTTTATTTGTGTGTAGAGTTTTGCACAAATAGCCAATAGTTACAGAAATGTGCTTAAGCAATCAGAAAAAACTGTAACTGAAAACACATCTGGCTTTTGCTTTCTCTGTGCACAAGGTCTGTCCATGTGAGGTCAAACTTTTGTCATAAATAGTTCTATAAACACACAGGGATTCAAATTTCAAGTATGAATGTTTATTCACACACATCAAAACAAACACAAGAAAACATACAATTTCACTGAAAGAGAGAGAAAATCAGTCTCATTGTCTCTCTGGGTCTGGCCACAGAATTTCATCAACATCACATGCAATGTCTTCTAGTCCAAGGCACCGGGGAACATGTCTCCTGGAGTGCCGTATCCAGGCCTGACATGATGCCTGGTCCATATCCTCGCATGCCTCCTTCCAGATGCTGGATGTCTAGTAATTCTGTGGAGTAACAGTTTCAGTTTTACATGTACAGTATTGTTGTTTTTCTCATTAGAGTATGGTACACCTACAAAACTTAGTGTGAGGGAACTGTACTAACCGATTCTCATCAATATGTCCTTATGATGCTTGCTACAGTGTAGCGGCTCAGGCTGAACCCGTTGTCCAGCTTCCCTTAGGGTCATTCCATGGTTGATCACATGATCCACTATTGTAGCTCTGATGACATCAGTAATTCTATTTCTTCTTACCCTTCCTCCTTCCTCTTCACCTCCTCGTCCTCTTCCTCCTGCTTCCTCATGTCCTCATCCTCCTCTAATTCTCTCTCTTCTCAGTCTTCTTCTCCCTCCATTGTTCTCCACACTGAAGCTTACCTGTGTCTTATTTACAGAGCTCATGCTGATTGCAAAGTGAACTAATGATGTAAAACAGTTCTCACATGTGACAGTGTAGCCAGACAGTTGGCAAAATAGTGTAAATACCAGCCATACATGTGTGTAGTTTGACTAGGAGTGTGTTGATCATTTGGAAGTTGTGTGTAAAGCAGTGAGTTGTGTTTACAGTTCAGCAAAAAGAGTGCTGTGAAGTGGATTATATTTATACAATTGCAAATTGTGTGTTACAAAAGTGCAAATTGAGTGTAAAGCAGTTTTTTTGCTTTTAGTTTTGCAAACTCAGTGAGTGATTTTGCTATAACTATTAATAGTTTTAGAAATTGTGCTATAAGAATCATTGTTAGTGTTTAAGCAATCAGAAAAAACTGTAATTTCTGCCACATGCTTTAAAGGCATGCATGAACAGAGAACAAGAACATTCATTGTGGAATCAACCCAGAGAACTGACATTGCAATGGCCACTTCCCTCCTCATGTGTTAAGTCAGAGCAGACATTAAACATGTTACAATTCCTCCTACTAGTTCCCTGGCCCAAAGTCTGAGGCTGTGTCTAAATAGAGCAGAGACATCAGAGTGGGTGTTTCATTCTTGAGTCCAAAACAGCCATCATTGCAAATGAATTTTCATTTCCCTGCATGCTTTATCCAGAAGCCCCCCCCCCCACTCGTGTAATAAGAATGTGTCTTACTTCGACAATCTGTGTCAGAAGGACTTGTGATGCATTTGTACAGCATGGTGTGCGATAAATGCCGTGTTGAGGATAGTATTGTTAGTATCTGCATAGGATGGATCAAGGCTGTTTAAGACTGTGGAGGATGCAGACCCCTTGAATGTGAATCCTGCAGCTATGTGTCCACACTTTGTGTCAGCTCTGTGCCGTGTAAACTTTCTGTAGCAACATGATACATTCACTTTGTGATGGTTGTACAAGAACATACTGTAACTCAGTTGGATAATTTGAACACAATTGCAGTGTTAGTGCATGTGCACACACAAACAGTGCAACCACGCACACAACACAAAGACACTGACACACACTCTGCACACACAGAAACACACACATACACACCTGTGTCTGTACAAGGTCTAGATTCTATCAGCCGTGTTCTTCACTCAGAGTCTATTCATCTCTCAAATGGCCCATTCTCTCTTTCTCTTTGTGTCTTTTATTTCTCCCTTTGAGAAAATAATGGGAAAGGTTTCTTTTGGGAGGCTGGCGAGTACACACTGTGAGAAGACTGCTAAAATAACATACACAGACATGTGCACACTCCCACATACACACGAGCGAACACACTGACTCACAAACATGCAGCAGAATGACATCACTGTTCTTTTCATTTTATGTAGGCATAATGACAGAGCTACTCCTTTCTTCCCATTTTCTCCGTTTTTCTTTCCCCTTTTTTATATAGCCTATACACAAACACACACACATACGGACAGCTGGCCTCCATTACAAAATAAAGTATGTGCATAGTTCTGGCATTTTGTGGTTTTATCACACGAACAGCACACCTCTCTCCACGGGTTCATGGCCGAGTGCTGCAGTGTAGTAGAGGAAGTGGGTAGCAACACTTGCTCTTATTGTGCGCATGTACAGTATATGAAGGAGTTATCAGCAGCACCATGAAACAGTTGACTCCAATTTCATACCACATAAACAAGTTACAGCTAGCTGGCTAATCACATTACTTTGCATTCACCTTTCCTCTCTATTGTTGACTAATGTCCACATCTTTGGACAAAATACATGTAGTATCATGTCAGCTGGTGATGGAATATGCAAGCTCACCAAGTGATATACAGCGTTTGGATGAATTAGATGCTATTATCCAGTTTAGTATTTTGTCACACTGTGCATTAACTAGTGTTGCACACTTTAGTAAAGCATTCAGAAAAAGTTCTATTTATATTCCAAATAAGGTTTATGTCTCACTACAAGTTCCCTTTTTTCATTCTAATTCGTATTTGCCAGGTATTTATATTATATATACAAATTATTCTATATAAAATATATAAAAACATATATTATACAATATATATATATTATATTTTAATCGGTCAAACTTGAAACTAAATATCAAATTGATTTGATTTGAAATGATCTGACAGTTTTTTGTCATACGGACCATTCACTGATTACTATAAACTCTCCTGTTTAAACTCTAAATTCTGTAATAAAGTCACGTAGTCAAACTTAATTTACTCTTCACTGAGTGAAGGCTTCAGTCAGTGAAGAGTCCCATTTATTAATCCACACCTGTATTTGTGTGTGTTTTAGTCCACAGTCCCCCTGCTGGAAGTCCAGAGCGCCCCACGGTGGCCATCTCTCCCCTGCGTCCTCAGAGCTCCTCCCCCTCGCGCTGCCCCAGCCAATCGGGTCGTCCTCTCTCCATGGTGTCTCCTGGACCCAGCTTAGGGCCGTCACCACTCTCTTCCCCAGCTTCGCGTCCCATCCTCCCCCTCTCCTCCCCTCTGTCCTGTCTTACGCCTCCAAACGTGTCAGCAGTGTTCCTCAACGGCGAGGCTTCCAGTCCACCACAGCCTCCTTCGCCAGGCCCCTCCCATGCTTCCACCCAGGGCGCCCTCGCACCCAAAGCAGAGAAGGTGAGGCTCGTCCTCACCAGAAATAACAGAAACACATATAAATACCAAATATCAAGATTTATGCTTGAGCTTTTTTTTCATTTTAGTATGAACTTATTGTGTTTTGTTGCTAATGTAATCATTGGCTATTATAATGCAACCTCTATTATTTTTACCACAACAATAAACAGCTGTTGTAGTATCTGAGGAGAGACTGTTCCCATAATGACTAACAGAACACACATATCAATACAGGTAAACATACAGCACATTAATGAATTTACTTTAAAATGTCAATATCCACTCATAAAGTATCCAACTGACGTGTTAAATTAACTTACTCTGCAACCCCCCAAAGATAAGACATACACACTCACGTCAGGGGGCTACGGTTATCATCACAGTGTATTGGGTGTGATGTTTGTAGTGTGTGTCTGTATTTTGTGTGTATGATGTGTCAGTAGACCTCCTCTTCCTCACTGAATGCTATTAAGCCAGGCAGCTGATACAGAGCTAAAAGCCATTCCTATGTGTTGTTAGAGCTGCAGTGTTAAAAAAGCTGTGGATGTTAAATCAGGCTGCGCTGACAGTGAAGGATGGCACTGAAAGCTCGTGTCTGTCTCGGCTCCAGTTGTATCACTGCTGGCTCCACTGTCTGGGACAGCTGATATAACTACAGGGCTAGCTGACAAACAGTTCATTGACCACAGAACAACAGGCCGGGGCCTTGTTTACATCATCAGACGGCTGGGTTCTCACATTTAGAGGCTGGACTCAGGAGTTTATCCTGCACACTGGATGTAGTTAAATGGCACTTTCAAAAACAGCCTCTTGATATGTATGTCTCAGCAGGTGTAGCATCTGTTTATATAGCTAATTAAAAAGCTTTACATCCTGACAAGCTGAAAATTCAGGAGAAACTCAAGAAACAGTGAAACTCTGCTTTAATCCTCCAGCCTGAGGTCAGGGTAGCAGAAAGCAGCTATGAGGACTGTTTGTTAGACACTGCCTAACATGCGGACAGCATCATGTCTAGCTGCACACTGTTATGCACTTGTCGCCTATTTCCAAAAAGTCTGCATTCACAAGGCAGCTGCTAAGGAAGAGGCTGCCTTACATTCTATTTGAACTTCACTGTGTGCTGGATCCTTATATTCTATATTCTTTCTGTGTTGGTCCCATTTGATTCTTAGATTTCTCTTGAGTGTGTTGAGTAAGATGGCAGCATAAGTAGCGTGGGTGGATAGAAGGAGCCTTCACTGCATTACTGCTGTCATCCTGAGACATCTTAATACTCTGTACTGTACACTGTAGGCCATGAACGCCGCACGGGGCAACAATTGTGAATGGTGGTGAATTCCTTCTTCTGCTGAGGCTGTTTACTGCTTTTTGTAGCTGTAATGTGTTAAACACACGCATGTACACTCCATTTTTATAGATACAGTATCACTTAACTTGCAAGTCAGAGCCAGAATCTGATGAAAATGTGGATGTCTGCTGCTCTCTTGTGGTTAGTTTTGGAACAACACCAGCAGGGTGACATTAATGTAAACTGACTCATGCAGATGAGAACACACACACACACACAGGAAGGAGATTAAGCCTTTAAGCTTGCAGATGAAAGAAGAGAGGGAGTGATTTTCACTTTCTATGCCATTTTCAACCCCACCTCCCTCCTCTTTCTCTCTATGCCAACATCCCTCTGTTCTCTCTTCCTCTTCCCACCTACTCACAGTCGTCTCCCCTCTAGCTCTGTCTCCTTCTCTCCTTCATCTCCTCCGTCTATTCACCTTTGTTTCCCTCTCTATCCTCTTCTCCCCTACCAAATTAGAATTCAAACAATCTGTATTTGAAAAGAAAAAAGAAAATGTGTTGCTGCGGAACATTTTATGTGTTTACAGTATTTCAATACTGTGCCAATGTACACCAGACAGCATTACACTATCCAGACAAGGGGAAAAAGACATCTGGCGGAAAATAATAAAACCTGTATATATATGTGTGTTTATGTTAAATCCATAGAAGCATGGCTTCTTGAAGCAAAAGTATTCATTTCCCTTGAAATGTCACCTTACAACCACAACTTAAATGTGTTTGATTGAGATTGAGATACTTTGTAGAGCCACCTTTCGCTGCAGATATAGCTGTCTTCTGTGTTTTGGGGAATGCCTCTACCAGAGAAAAACATTTCAACCCTTCTTCTTTACAAAATAGCCCAAGCTCGGACAGAGTAGATGTGGAGCGTGTGTGAACAGCAGTTTTCAAAACTTGCCACGGATGCTCAATGGGATTTAGGTCTGGACTTTCTAACACATGACCATTCTTGATGGAGACCATTTCATTGTAGCTCTGGCTGTATGTCACTGTCCTGCTGGAAGGTCAATCTCCTTCCCAGTCTCAAGTCTTTTGCAGCCTCCAACTTGTTTTTTCCAGGATTACCCTGTATTCAGCTCCATCCATCTTCCCATCAACTCTGACCAGCTTCCTTGTCCCTGCTGAAGAAAAGCACGGCCACAGCATGATGCTGCCACCACCATGTTTCACAGTGGGGATGGTGTGTTCAGGGTGATGAGCAGTCTTACTTTTCTGCCACACTTTTCTGTGCTCTCCTTGCTCGGTCTGTCAGATTAGGTGGACGGCCTTGTCTTGGTAGGTTTACAGTTGTGGCGTACTTGTTCCATTTTTGGATGATGGATGGATGGTCAAAGCTTGGGATTTTTTTATAACCTAACCCTGCTTTAAACTTCTCCACACCTTTATCCCTGACCTAATCAATCAAGCAGGCAAACAGGAAAATAAGTCAAACAGATGGAGAGACACAAGGAAAACTACCTTAAAAATAAAACCATTCTCAAAACTACATAAACAAGGAAGATCAAGGATTTAAAGGAAAACAAAGCTAACAAAACGAGGATCATGACAAAAGAGTCATTTTACAAGTACATTTGCTAATTTGTCTCCTGAGGCTGAACACAATTCAATACTATTTAAACTCCACAGTAGAAAACAAAAACAAGTGTGTATTTTTTTTTCTCTGTGACAGATCACCATTTAGATCACCGTCCATGTTTACTGATACTTCTCCTTTTCACAGCATCATGCAGCACACAGGTCTTATCCCTGGTTCAGTAGCTGTATTACAGAGCCACCTCCACCTGCACATTACAGATTGTGCAGCAGATTTGGTGCGACAGAGGAGCCAGAGAGCTAACTGGAAAAATGAAAATATTTTGAAAAAGTCTTGTTGTAATATGATTAAATTATATTGTTAGCATTAGCTCTCACATTAGGCATATACTTTGGTTTAACTAGTCTGATGAGCAATGCAAAGATTCCTCCAGGATCACAACTCATACAAACAAAGAAGTCTTTGTGAACACTATGAACTCACATGTAGAGAAACAAGGACCTGAGAAAAGAAGCCAGACGCTGCAGGGATGGTCTTTGCTCCATTGCTGACTGATGCAGTACAATTAAAGGTGTACACACATTGCATATTTAATTAGAAGAACAACACTGCAGAGAGGTGAGGTGACACCTCATGCATACAGTGCTAAGGCTAAGGCTGCTAAGGCTGAGGCAGAGTAATTGTGAAGGTGTACAATGGCAAAGGGTTATAGTTATGCTTCATCAGTTTGAGTGTATGGACAGCAGTGTACTGTTCCTCTATGATCAATACTGCTTCACATGTAATGTGTGTGTGAATGAAGAATAGTCAGCAAACCTCTCTGCTTGGCCTATTTGTTTTTAGAAGACTCTACCGGTACTCACCTTTCCTTCTTTCTGAGTCATAGTCATAGAGAGGAAATAAGTTAAGCTGCTATTTTGTCTTTTTGATGCATATTGTAGAAAATATCCATTGTGATGCTCTGCCTGCAACTGACCAATCAATTGAATCAATAGGCTCTTATCCAGACACATTCCTATTGGTCAGACAGTTGCTAGGGTTACTTATAAAAAGAGATGAATCGCTGACTTTTAATCCAAAATGAATTCATTTGTTGGTAATAAGGGATCAGATTACCTGTGAAAAGATCCTGCCCAACCAACATTAAACGTGCCACAACAGTTTCGGTCAGCCACAGTTTTCTGTCTGATTGTAGGCCTATGTGAGGAGCTCATGTTTGAAATGTATTGGCAATGAAACCACAGATCCAGTAGTTTAAGTAACTAGTGGAAAACACGCCCCGTACACTCTTGTGTACCTTAAATGATCCATCAGTAAAGATTAAAGTAATACTCCAGTCTTTACAGTATATTTACTGTCTTGTTCTCTCTCTCTCCCACTCCGTGTCTTCATCTTGTCTTTCTACGTCCCTCCATCTTCAGAAGGAAAGAAAAGCCGCAGGCTTGTTAAAACTGTTGTCGGGGGCTGCAGCGAAGAAGAAACCCCGCTCACCCCCGTCCTCCCCACCCAACCACGACCCCTCTTTGACTGGCCAAGGTGCCGTAGCCACCAACCCCGCACACCACCCTCACCACCATCACCACCACACCCGCTCAGGTTCCTGTCCAATGGCATCGCAGGGGCGAGCAGAGTCCTGTCCAATCGAAAGCGACATGGCAGGGGCGATAGGGCTGGAACCTCTGCACAGGAAGTCCGGTTCTCTGGATACCAACTTTCCCATGTCGCCCCCAGCAACACGAGCTGGCAATGCTCTGATGGTCCTCCGGCCTGAGCCTAAACCCCTGTCCAGAGAGAGGTGAGCACACACAGATCCATGAAATCATGAACACCTGACCTGTGTCTATGGCTGTACATGGATGAGGAATGAAGCACGTATCATTACTGTAGGCAAGATGCTGGGAGAACTGGTTCTACAATAGATCTGCTCCTTCTGCAGTGCAGGCACAAGGACAGCAGGGTGGGGAAAACAATTGTGTCTTATTAAGATGTGAAAAAAGTGATCATGTTTTAAAACAATTTTCAGTCCAAGGGGGCATGGCAGCAATCACTCAAAGAAACCATGCCCTAATAATCTACAAAAGGCCAAGTGTACTGGGCCATAAGCATGTTTATTTCTACTTGGATATTTTAACACTGAAGTCATTTTGGAATTTACTCAAGTGCTACTCAGCCACTCATGGAGCTGCAGTTTTTTGACCTAGATGTCAAAGTTCACTGGTGTCAGGGTACCAATGAACATGGAACACAGATAATCCCTGGAATACATTAACCCCACGTTCACTGCAGCTGGAGACTGGAAACACTTTTTAAACTTGAGGAATACTACACTGATCAGAGCACTGAGTGAATGCTTTGTGTGTGATTTCAGCTCTTCCACTGACTGTCTGTGCTACAGGTATCGGGTGGTGGTGCCTTACCCGCCGCAGAGTGAGGCGGAAATCGAGCTTCGGGAGGGGGACGTGGTGTTCGTTCATAAGAAGAGGGAGGATGGCTGGTACAAGGGCACCCTGCAGAGGACGGGGCAGACCGGTCTGTTTCCTGGCAGCTTCGTAGAAAGCTTCTGAACAGAGAAACACTGTTCTCAGTCATAAAACACACACATACACAGATGTTGGGCTGATATTGATTTCTTAGGTTTATACTTTTTTTAGAAATAAAAATTAGAGCTGGACCTGCGAACCAAGCTTGCCTTAAGAACCTGGATACACTAAAAAATGAAATTTGTCTCAAATTCTTATTTATAACTTGGCGAGCAAAACTGAAGTTTCAAATGAACAGATTATTGGTAATAATTTCCAGAAATCCTTATCAGTCCATTGAACCAACACACACACACACTTGAACAGGAAAAGCAAGTCCTAGCTTCAACCAGCCCAGCCACTCTGGAAGCAAGGCAGCTTTTTCCCATCATTCACTCAGCATTGGTTTTCCAGACTACTGACGGCACACACAGACTCACAGAGCACAGGAAGACAAACCCTGCCCTCCCTCCTTGGAATCATCCACCAGCAAACTCTAGCACAAGAAGCATTAGCTCTGCTCTGCTTTTCCACTGAGACCTCAGAACTTGAATTCGGGTGCTTTCTTTGTTTGAAAAGAGAAAAGAAACAGAAAAAAGTATGGCCGGGTGATGAGGGAAGTGTGTGAGCCTCAACTCTGGGCTCATAGGTGAGCACATCTATGTGTGATCTGTGAGCACATGGTTCTTTTCAACACAATCTATGTTTAAAATGCATGTAGCATCATGTTTTTTTATATGTTGAAGCAGATGTTTGTGTTTGTGTCTTGCTGTGATGTTCTGTCACAGGATTTTTAATTTAAAAGCAAAAAAGTAAAAGTATGAATTAGGTCATTCGTTTTTCTATTTATATATCTTATATAAATGTATAAAGCTTTTTTTATTATTTACTTTTATGTACTGTGATTTTCATACATCCCCCCGCAGCCCACAGCTGGATACAACTGAACTTTAACTGGCTTGTTGAATGTATAAGACCAGAACTCTTTTAAAGAATTCATTCGTATTTATAACGTTGTTTTGAACTTCTGTGTAAGATTAGAAGCAAAAAAATGCACTTGCTAATATTTGATAAAGTATTTAATGCCAGTATTTTACACATGGATTTTCATTGCTGCTTGTCAGTCACATCCTTCTACATCCGTTCTAAGCACAAACTGTCTTTGCTGGTGAAATGCAAATGAAATCTTTATCCGGCCTTTAAATTTGAACCAACCTGGTTCCTGATGTGGATAATTATTGAAAATCTGACCTTTACCATGTCCAAGGGGTGATAGGTCTGTGGCCTGATGTAAAAGGAGATTACTGTACAGCAGAACGTCATAAATGGAGTCTTTCTACACTTGGCCGTCAATGTACCAATTATTTGTTGGTTATGTACTTTAGTGAGCTTACAGTCAGTGTGTCTGTCTCATCTTCCCGATTCAACCAGCTACCTTTGTCCCTGTTGATGGAGATAGAAGCATAGCAACATTCAGACATGGAGGCCATTAGTGAGGAACCTGCCTTTTTTTAAGCAAAGAACGGCTATTGATCATGTAGAATGGTCTGCATTTACACAGCACCTTACATTTAGTGAACAGCCTGCTCTACCGGTGAGCCTCAACCAACAATAGATAAGTGGCTCTATCCCAGTTGTAAGCAGCCATTGTTGTAGTCACTGCTGAGTCTTCTGCCTTCATGCGACATGGGGAACACAGTTAACACAAACAGCCTAAAAAACACACCAAAGGAGTTGTACAGATCCAGACTTTGTCTGAGTGATCCGGCTCACAAAGCAAAAGCTCTTGATCAGATAACTGGTATCACAATGTCGGTTATCATTTTTGGTCAATCCTGGCTTTCTGCTTCAGCAGACAGACTGTATCCAGGAGAGCAGGTGGGAGAGTAAATCATATAATATAAATCTGTCTTCACGATCAAAAGCAGCACAGCAAACAAGACCGATCAATTTTCCCATTCCGCGTGCAATCCCTCTACATATAAAGGGATGCAGCAGATGAAAAGGAAAACTTCAGATGTACGTTTATGTGGAAATGAACCTGGTTCAGGTACCTTTACATCCAGTGGATCGACTGTGACTGGTGAGAAGGATTTAAAGTAGGCAACCAGTGAAGGATCAGCACCTATTATGACACAACCCGCTCCCACCCAGGCAGCATAAGTTACCATCTTCATAACCATGCTTACTGTAGGCTCCACAGATCCTGCCACCCTGCTTATCTTCCTTCATGGTACACCTGTAAACACAACATGAAGTTAATATGGCACAAAACAACTCCTGATTACTTTTGTAAATAGCCTGTGTTACTGAACTAAAGTCTGAAGATGGAAAACATGTGAAAACAAATAATCTGACTCCATAATGAACACAAAGGTACAGGACTGTCAACAAGATCATTCACCCACTTTAATGTCAACATGCACAGAGCCTGAGGCAGAGACTCTGGACTGACACAGTTCTGACCATCGTTGCACAGCAGCAATGTGTGATGGAGCGCTCCGGATCTGTTGATCCAGCTCACTCAGACAAAATACTGTATCTGGATCTGTCCAACTTCAGCTTAGTGGTGTACCGAAGAATATGAGCACAAGACAGAAACAACAGATAAAAGAT
Organism: Parambassis ranga; assembly: GCF_900634625.1. Taxonomy (NCBI): domain Eukaryota; kingdom Metazoa; phylum Chordata; class Actinopteri; family Ambassidae; genus Parambassis; species Parambassis ranga. The sequence continues at coordinate 22,268,155 of NC_041041.1, forward strand.
CCGCACAGATGAGAGATGAATCCCACAGACTGGACGATGCTTCGTGATACATCTTAGTAACTAGTCGAGGTAAAAAACATGCCAAGAATAATGTTAGACAGTCAAAGACAAAATGCATTGTTAAAATGCAACTAAAGGTATATTTGAGATTTTTTACACTTTTAAATTGTAATTGATCAAATTTCCTCTTGTTTTGATTTTGTAGAAGTTTGATATTTTGTATGTTTGTAAGTTTCAATGAGCTGTTTTGTCCAGTCAGTTGAAAGTGCCACTTTATTTTCCTTTCCAACGGGAAAGTAAATGTCAAACTTTAGATATTAATCAGTGAAAATCTAGCCACATCTCCATTGGTCTTCAAAACCTGTCAGTCAAACCCCAGTGCCTACAAATATCAGCACACACTCATTTATTCTACACCACTGCCTGCAAGTCATTGTTCCCCACTATCTTTGTGTCGGTACGATTACCCTGCTAGTTCTATTTTAGCCCATGGTGAGAAACCAGCAGAACAGCTGTGCACAGACTCTTGAGTAGAGATTTATCTCAACATGATTGTAAGCCCAATGAGCTGAGGACTCTAATTTCTCTTGAGCCAAACTTGAAGCACACATGTGTTAGAGATCAGCAGTGTTTTCTTTGTCCCATGGTGGGGAGGAGAAAGAGTTTACAACAGCCCAAACATCAGGAATAAAACCACTACACAGTGGTCACTTTACACAAACTGCTGGTGTTTTCATGTGTTTTTAAATTCAGTGATGTAAGCTTGTCAGTGGCATCAGCTTCCTGGTTGTAAATACCACTTGAAAATTTGTGATGAAAAATGGTGAATGGTAATTCCCACTGGACTTGAACACAATATAAAACACGCCATGTACGATGCTCATTTTGTATTGGATTTCAAATTACTGTCCAGCCTTCTTATGTCCTTCCAGGAAGCTCTCACCCTGCCATCTTGGAATAGATGACGGCCATATTTGTTCCTATGGATACTTGGCTTGTATATGTGTGTGTGAAGTAGGGAGCAGGAGGAGGCCTCTGTATGTAGCTCTATGAAAACACTTTATGGAAAAGCTTGGTGCAGCACTGATGCTCATGCCAAGTTGAGAACAGTAAGAGAAACAGAGACAAATATATATATAAATATATATATAATTCTATATTGTGCAGAATATTTATAGGCCTTTTGTGCCATTGAAGTCATGCTCCGGGCTGGAAGCGCCTGGCGCTCTCTACCATGTGATCATTATACATCGTCTTGTACTGATGACCCGTGGTTGATTTGTTTTTTCATGTCAAGTGCATTTTTCGCAATAAATGCCTTTGTTTTAAAAGGGATTTCAGTGTTTTCTTTCCTGCTGCAGAGATAAAACATGACACGATTCACATGTGCTCTGAAACATAACAAACACATTATCTGTATGGTCCTTTAGGATTTCAGTTTCCCTAGAGAATTCATCCTGAGAAACATATTATATCCTAATCCTAATTATAATTACATTGCACTTGCAATGGGTTCATTATCATCAATACTCGAGGTACAGCTGTCTGACAAAGTGCCATTACATCAGTGAAGGATGTTTAGTCATCATTCCACCTGCATCCTCTCTGCTTCCCCTCATTTCTGTCCTCCTCCTTTCTTATCACCCCTCTTGTGTTTTCAGGCCAACTCACAGGAGACAAGGTGTGTAACTGGTAATTTCAGAGCGTTGCTGGCATTTCCCTTTAACAACAACCTCATCTCTAGAAGTAGAGCCTGTCTCCAATGATCACCTCTATTTGCATTTAAAGTGACTAGCAAAAGGTGGTGGGGCCCACTCAGAAAAACTTGACTCACACACTCAAACTGCTTCATTTCAAAAATGAGCAGGAGGTAGCCAGCATGTAGATCTCTGTAGTGTAGAGATTGTGTTCATCTCTCCCAAATAATCTAGGACAAATTACTCCACACACTTTACTTCAGTTTTCCTTGGAGAAGGTCTTCTTCTCTGGGTGTCCCTTTTCCAACACTAAATTCCTCAACTCATTCCTCTTAACCTTACCCACATTTGATCTCTGAGAATTAAATAAACAGAATACACCATGACAAAAATACAACCATTTATTTAGAAAGAAGGAAACAAGCTCCCAAATAATACTGCTATTCCTTTAATACAAGTGTTCAAATGTGACTCAGACAAGCCATTCTCTGGTAGGCACCTGTGTATATCCCTGGATGTGTAAGTATGTGATAGAGTGTAGTTTCTACAAGCACACACTTAAGGCAATAACACATTTTAAGCACTAGTGTAAATATAAAGTGTCAGTATAATGGTGAGTAAATGCTGGCTTATAAATTCCACTTTACTAGTAATATTAACGTTACAGCAGCACAGTGTCGTGATGTACTCTGAAGTAATGAGACAGGCTGTCACACCTGTATGTTTTACAGTACAGAGAGGAGTAGATAAGCATAAAGCAGAAATACCCTCATAAAAGCCTCCTCACCACCTTGTGCTCCTGACAAACTGATTACATAGGATGCATTTTCCCCACGAGTTGACTCTAATTCTGCTAACATCATTGGTTTGTATCAGCATGAACCATAAAGGAGCAAGTTAACTAAATAATACACATAAATATATAATGTAACATGAACCTAATCCCCAAATTAAGCCTCCTATGTTGTAAAAACACTGGAAGAAGTTAAGTCCAGAATCAACAGCTTTCCTTTGGAACAGCCACAGTGTGACTGTGCCACTCACTGTAATGTGGGTGTGCTCATGTTCAAGGTTGATTGCATCAGAGGTCAGAAAACAAGAAGAGATAATGCCCTGTTACTATGATGTATATTAATGATGAATGCACAACTCTGTTCAAGTAAACTTACATGCAGGTTCTGATCATTCAGAGTCAAAGGGACTCTGAAAGGGACAACACATGAATGATATGGATGTTAGGCAGTGTTGATTGGTGCATTGAAATATTAAGAGTGCACACTGAGCATATGGCAGAGAAATACAACATACCTGGAAAAAGACCATTAATATTTGTACCAATCAGGCGTCTAATGAGGTTGTGTCTGAATCCACCCACTGAGGACTCCCTCAATTTGCAAATGTTTTGATATATTGAAGATAAAGGTTTGTATTAGAATGATAAATATAATATCACTACACAAAAAGGTATAAAACCTACAAGATTAAAAAAAATACCATTAAGGAAAGTGTACAAAATTCCTGGCTACAGTCATTAAACTTTGGCATAAAAGTAAAAACACACACACACTTCTGGCTGGTGGTGAGGGGTCAGTTTCCAGGATAGTGTTTGAGACTGGCCAGAAAGGGAAAGGAGTGGATAGAATGTTACTGGTTATACTGGTCATAATGGAGTGCACCTCAAATCCAAAAGTCTTCACATGAACCCAGAACTGAAAGAAAACACAAGAGAGACAGGAAGAGTTAGTTATCTGCTGATGGATGGCGGACTGATTACATGCAATGGCTGTGTGTCTGTACCAGCAGCCAACAGCCTATGCAGGCTGAACAATATCTATCTCTGGTCATCAGAGCTTCTCACAGTACAAGACTGATATACCGTGTACCAAAACAGCAAATTAGAAGCACTAATGTGTGGGGAAGCTTCTTACTTCTTGCGGTCCTTGTCCTTCTTGCCATTGGCAGTGAGGCTCTGGGCCTGCAGGAGTTGAGCAGCAGCTCGTCTCTTGCTGAAGGAACTCTGGTCCTCATCAAGAAGCCGCTTTTTCTCCTCCAGTGTTGCTTTCTCATCCGCATGGAGGCGCTTTAGCTGCTCAAAGCGGCTCTGCAGCTGAATAAACACAGACAACATGTGTTTTTACCCAACAAAGAGGAGTTTAATGTTCACATTACCTGTCCTTGGTAAAAAGGCACGTTTGCACCGGGCAATGTACAACTACTTTGATCCATCACCAGCTGAAGACAATAAGAAAGAGCCAAACATCTCCCTCCTAGTCACATAGCTGCAGCTTTTCTTTGTGACAGTTGTACCTCTCTCTCAGCCTCCTTCAGCTCAGCTTCCTTCTCTTTCACCCTCTGCACAAACATCTGTCTCATCTCATCCTCTCTCCTCTGCAGCTCCACCAGGAACTCCTGACGCTTAGCCTCATAAGTCTGCTGCAAACTGCAAGACACACACAGGTGAGCTGTTAGTACATGTTTCTGTGTTATGCAGCCGCTTGAGTGGGCAACTCACCTGACAGGTTTGCACTCTGGGTCTGTGTCTTTGAATCCCATTTCCTCCAGCTTACAGCGTCTGTACAGCTCGTAGTGGCGAGTGTGTGTCTGCTCCCTCAGGTCCTCCATGTTGACACAGATCAGCATTTCCCTCAGCTTCACAAAGTCACAGTGATTCTCATTCTCCACTGACACACACAAATCACAAGATTAACCTTTACGTTTATTATAAATACAATAATGTATTTTAAAAATTGTAAAAAGCTGGTATTATTTCCCAACACTTGAAATAACTGCTCAGTTAACACTGATGAGCAGTAATACTGGCTAAGCTGCATTAAGACACACCCACCTTGTACTACGCCCCATGGATACTGGCGAGCTTTCACCATCTTATTTCCAACACACACTTCTTCTGTGCTGCCTACTACAGCAAAAGGCAAGTGGCCCTGCAACAAATGGAAGTATGTATACTGTGTAAGCCAAACACTTTAGAGATTGAACCATCCTCAATATAATAGTGAACTATTTAGCACATCATCCACAGCACAGTTTAAAACAAGTCTGAACTGCAGAACTACAGGGACAAACTACAGGGAATGGTTGTCAAAGGCATTCACTTGTAGTCTAAATTGATTAGTAGCACGGTACAGTGTAAAATGAAGAATCCGTGCTTTTCTGTTTCAAACTGTCGAAACAAAGCTGTTTTTCCATGAACTGTACAAAAGTTGACACTCGTGGAGACCAACCCACTGCTTCAGCCTGTTAGACCTGTGCAAAGTGCCACCCAAGAATAAGCAAAAGGCAGCAAATGTTTGTTACTTTGTTTTTCAATATTTTTAACACTGTGGTCAGTAAAGTTATCTTCACATCATGTGTGAAGGACACAGGTGCACACAGAGAGGAGAAGGAGGAAGGATAATATTTACTTAAATAGAATCTGTGGCCCTTTTTTCTATGAAAATGTGACCTTTGTGAAAAACTAACTGTACACCCTTGGCCTAAGTGCAAACAGTGAGAGGACTGTGTGTATGTGTGTGTTGCTCACATTCATTGTAGTGTTGACTTTGGCCACAGTCTCATCATCCAAGGGGAACTGGTAAATCTGAACACCATTGCTGACAAGCTCACTCATGATTTTGATCTTGAATTTGTGCAGCTCACTTTTACTGATGGTGTCGGCTTTGGCGATCACTGGGATGATGTTTACCTACAGCAAAGTGGAAATGCATGTTAGTGATGAACAGCTGCTTTCTTACCCTATATGTGCAAATATCTGCTGGTTTCAGAAAGAGTTCATGTTCTCTGTGAGAACATGCAAAGAATGCCACATTCTCTTTGAGAACTCAGAGTTTCTGTCTTCTTGCACAGACTTCCATCTGCAGTTAGAAGGTTTGTGGCCACAATGAGATTATTCTATTATTCTATTATAGATATTCTAAAGACCTCTGCATCAGCAAGAAAGAAAAAAGAACAGCAACTGTTCAGATTGTATTTGGTCTTTATGTTCTTAAAGTACAAAAGCAACTATTTTTAACCTGTTGCTATCAACCTACCCGTAGTTTAATGAATGACAGAGCATATGAGAGGATATTTATGTGTGTGAAAACAGCATCATGTTGGGAAAATGGCTGCTGAACATTGAATTTGCCACTGAATGATATTTATTTTGTTTAGTATGTTGAATGTGCTTCCAAAACAGTTTTTCTGACTTGTAGCAGCCCAAACATTATACTTAAAATCAAACTGTCTCTCCTTTACTGCTGTAGCTGGTTGTTTTTGTCTTTTTGTGATAAAACATGTGTTTTAACTTGCTGTATGACAGCATTTCTGTGGGAAAAGTAAGCAAACCTCCTCCTTTCAGTTGCTGTACAGTCAGCCTACTCAGAGTTGATTGAAATAATTCTAACCAGCTGTTCTGAAACTGGTTTTCCATCTCAGGGTAAATCAACTTAAAGTAAACCAGACTGTCTACACTAGGTGCATCTACAGAGCGCATACATGTGAGAAGAGGATCAAGGTTTTCTATCCTGTTACAGACATGTGTAAACAAATAGTCACAGACACAATGTACAAATAATGTCACCGAGTAATAATCCTGTAACCAGGTAGTAATGACTACACAGATTCATGCAAGCAACACAGTGAAGAGTTGTAATAGTGATGTTTTCAAGCTCTTCTCTCAACAGGCTGGTCACCACCATCAACTACATTTGTCTAAGGCTCAGATTTTTTCCACGTCAGACACTGTGAGGGCCAGATGCTCTGGTAGCATAAAATAAAATACTGTATCCTGAGTAATATATAATAATTTGATCTATTCATTTTTCTTCCAAATGTATGTTATTTTTAAGCCTTTGCCAGTGGTGACAGACTCATATTACCTGTACTGCAGCAAGCCTCTACAGGGCGACTGCAATTTTTTAGGCTGCGAGGCTGTCAAGCTATCCATCACTGTCACATGCAGTGTTGTAGTTTGTGGAGAAGACTGGCAGGAGAAAGGCCTTCTGAATATATTTCAAGCATGAAAAAGGTGAAAAGTTAAAACCAGTTTTAATAAAGAATGACTGATAAGTATGTAAACTTCTAGAAATGCTGTACCTGTGTCCGTCATTTGCTAAGAAACTGCTGTCACTGCCACTAAAGAATATAGTATTGTTACAATATATAATCATGCAAGCTTCAAGGAGTCATATCCGGAACAGTCAGTGGTGCGTCAGAAAAAAATTGCTGCTTTGAAATTTTTAATACTCCCATGCCTGCGGAATTATTAACTGAACTTTAGCTGAGGGAGGACAACAAGTGCATGTCTGCAGGCTGCCTGGGTACTCTCCAAGCATAACAAGCCATTCACCAATGCTGAGGCTTTTAAATGCAAGGTGGCTGTTATAGAGGAGCCCAAAACATCCATGTTTACAATGAATGAAACAGTTTTAGATTGTTTTTTGTTTTTTTTGTTTGCATTGAGCAAAATGGTCATATAAGGATGTTCCATTCTTTTTGAGGTCAGAGAGCCCAAAGATTTATTTTTGACCCTCCAGTCACAATGTTTCCAACATTGTAAAACTCTAGATAAGTCAGAAAAACATAAAAAGCATAAGTCTCTTTGATAGTAAGTGTGTTGGGTTTTTGAGTGATTGAGACAGTTCTTTACCTAAAAGAAAAAAACATCACACTTCTCGCTTCTCAGAAACTCAGAGCGTGAGACCCAGAACCCAAACCCCCTTAAGAGCACTGTGGCAAGGAAAAACTCCCTTTAAGAGGAAGAAACCTTGAGCAGGACCCGTCAGCTTAAGGGGGAACCAGTCCTGCTGCCAGTCAGCCGGGTAGAGGAGGAGAAGAAGAGGGAGACAGGACAGAGAGGATGAAGGAGAGGGAGACTATCATATCATGAAACTAAATATAAATATCATGAAACTATACATAGTCATTTTAAAAACACATCTATTTTATTATTGTAGTTTAGCAAAAAAAACATTGTCATTGAACATATCTAACCTTTTTTTATATTTAACACAAAAATCTTGTTTTAGATAAGCAGGGACCAGGTTTTCTGATGTTACCTCTGGCCCAGCCCTTCAGTCTGCTGTCTGAGTTATCCCACATTCCTGTCCTGTCTGTCATTTTGTCATGCCAAAGGGAGGCTTGGAATGAGTTGTTGTCACTAGGCAATCTTCTCAGCCAGACCACACATTTGTACACACACACACACACACACAAGACAAACTGATCCAAGCAGAGAAAACAAAACAATCCTAGGAGACCCAACAGCTGTCTGAGTGAGTGACTGTTAGTTGCTGCTACAATTGGGTCTTTCTGTGTGTATCTGTACAAAGACACAAAGGGACAACTCAAGGGAGTGTGAGTGTGTCTGTGTGTGTAAAGTGAATACAGCATTCCAATGCTTCTTCTATTGCTTTTACACACAAATCCAGGGTGCCTAACACTCCAGAACAGTGAAACGGCATAAAACCGTCACTACGCAGAGAGCATGGGAAAGTTTCTGACCACTTCAACAGAAATGGAAGGGGTTTAGTTAGTTAAAGTGAACTTTTCACAACAGTGAGAGCTACACACAACCACAGGCAGCAAATTCACTCATACTGATCCCCCCAGTTTCTCACAGACATCATGATGTCATTGGTTCACATTTAGGTCCTCAATGTCCATTGTGTTCAGACTGCTAAAGCAACCTTTTCAAGAGGTGGATTGAAATCAATCCGGATATATCCGGTTTCACGTTGCTCAGACTCAGAAAAAAAATATCCAAATATATCCGGATACAGCCTGAATCCCGCTCTAGCCGGATTGATTTCCCCAGTGTGAACAGGGTCTTGGTTCAACAGGTCAAGTTATGACAACTCAAAGTAAGCCTTCAGTTTGAGCTTTGTTAAATAAAAAGCTTTTTCACACTCTCCTAAAAGAGATCACTACGCTTTCTCTTTGTCATGCTGACAGTATGAGACATCTTTGAGATGCTTGTATTGTATAGCTGCTATGATATGACAGTGCTTGCTAGTCGTGTGTAGGTGTGCTGAGAATGATTTAAGTAGTCACAGCTAAGGACTTGCTTCCACTTCGCTAACAGTTAATGTAGTTGATGGTAATGTGACACAATCATGTCCGTTACACCTTACATTACACATCTCAGCAGTGAAATCATTATTGGCTTAAATATATGTTTTTATATTTGTCCTATCCTTTGTTTTATTGTATGAACAATAGTCTAATGAGCATAAAATGTAAATAACATATTAACATTTTTTTAAGTACTGAGCTACACTTTATTGCTCATTTATGCCTAAATCAAGCTCAAGCTAAATTTAACAAGCTGCTAGCTCAATAAAAGCCATTAACAGTGTGATTTATAACCTCATTAGTCCATAAATTGATTTAATGACTAAAAGATTGACATCAGAATAGTTGCCCGTTGCTGACCTTATGTGACCTATACTTTTTAGATATTTACGCATAAGTTTGCTGTAATAAATGGCTGCCATAACCTTTCTCTTGATTGATTTTTACAAACACTAGTGATACACTAAAATACAGTGTGTACTGTTCTATAAATATAAACATAAACCTGTCTGGGAGTATCTATTCTGTGGTAATTTACAAAGTAACATTGTAACATACATCACTTCAAATCTTTCATGCACTTAAACATAGTGTTTTTTTCTCCTACCTTGCTGTCTAGTTTCTTCATGGTGACCAGGTCCAGGGATTTCAGTGAATGACCTGAGGGGGAGATGAAGTAAAGGCAGGCATGGACTCGCGAGTCATGGTAGTTGTGAAGAGAGCGCTTGATTTTCAGCTCCTCTTGCAGATAACTCTCGAACTGCCTGTCAATGTAGTCCACGACTGGCTGATAGCTGCAGGACAAACATATAGATTTGGTTTCTCATAGATCAGAAATGGAGAGTATATTTTAAAAAGCTTGTATACCCACTCATTCTCAATAAAAGACATTACTCTCACACATGCCTCCACTCATATTTCCCCGCACCTCTCTTGTTTGTTCATTTGGTCTCCAAAGCCCACAGTGTTGACCACAGTGAGACGTAGTCGGACATTGCTCTCCTGTAGGTCGTAGGTTTGAGCTCGCAGCTTCACCTGAGGCTCAAAGTGGGATGACTCAAAGTTCTCAAAGTTGGTATTAAACAAAGTGTCCATCAGTGTAGACTTGCCAATACCGGTCTCACCTTAAGCACAGACAGTAAGGATACAGGTTCAGTACCTAGCCTTCAGAAACATCCAAATGTAGTGTTAGCATTAGGGTACCAAAATGTAACCCTTTGCTAAAGTAAGAATGACTAAACAGTACATCTACCAAGTGTTTTAGTGACGTTAAGTTATTCATTACAGCTATTGTGGTAACAGTGGATACTGGCTGTTGAGGAGCAAATGGAAATGTGCTACTGGGGGTGTGTGAGTGTGTTTGTACCGATGCAGAGAATATTGAAGCAGAATCCCTGGTAGATGGACTTGTTGACAAGCTGATCTGGAAGGCTGTCAAAGCCCACATGACCAGCGAGAGACAAGGGTCGCACTCCTTTATCCTGTGGATTCATTCAGATTTACCTTCACAACATTAGGGTTAATTAAAGCACGCATGACCTGTCCTCGTCTGAACTATTCAAGTCTTTACTGTCGGCAGTCCGCTCCCCAGCAGGCTCCACTGGCCTGATTACGGTGAACTTTGCTGAAATGCATGTATGATGATTGTGATTCAGCAGAATCCATCAGACTTATATAGCGCCATTCAGTGACTACACGTCTGTGTCCCGTGCTAGCGTTACCTGCATAACTTTGAACACAGCATGGCCCGAAGTGAAATGTCGTTATACTGTGTATGAACTGTCGCACACGAGTAGGACTTAAAGTAAGCAAATACCTCTGTAACTTGTTCAGGAGGACAGCTTCTGCCTGTCAGTTTGTTAAAAGAAGAATGAGTGTCTTTTTAAAGAAAGTTCAATACTTGGGGTTGAAAAAAAGAGCTTGATATTATGGATAAATGTCGACCTGAAGCGTAGGTCAACAGCATCACTACACTACAGTGTGATACTGTGTAAGATGTCGTGTTTTCAATAACTTGAATAAGAGAGAAGTTATCAGGCTAGCGCTGGCTAACTTATGGTAGCCCCGGACACTCCCTGCTCAGCTGTGAAGAACATGTACAAATATGCAAATATACTAACCGGCTGCCGAGCAACATCCGAAGAAGCCATAGTTTAACGGAGAGATTAGGCTCTTATATAGTTTTATAAATAATTTAACAACACTAAGTAAGACTTCTTTTTTAGACCCTGTTAGGGACCGCCTCACAGCGTCAACCGTAGACAACTGGACAGACCAGTCCACTTAAAAAATGCAGGAATAACGTGGGAGAAAGGAAGGTTTTAATATTGTTTTAAAACAACTATTACATCAATACGATGGTAATTATATGAAGTATACATTGGTTTATGCACACAACAATTTTTTTAAGAAAATGCAGATCCAAAACAATAGGAATTTACTACATCCCCGTTCTTTATATAATGGTACAGCCCAGCTCATTTTTTCCTAGGCGCTCCCATGGCCCATGTGGATTTGCGGACTGTAGGAAAATTCAGACTTGATTAGGAAGCATCCACAACAGCGGCTCTTGGTATTGATCTCTGGTATCACCCGTTAACTTTGAATGTAGAAAATTACGGACACGGGAATTATATCAACACTATAAAAATGCATGGCTGAGCTTCCTTTAGAGTTGAAGACAAAAAACAGGAAACTATTTTACCAAGCCGCATCATAAGAGCAAAGCTGGACACTGCCATTGCTTCCTAGTCTGTATGAGTGAAATTATTGAACTTTGTCTTGTGTTTTGGTCCACACATAAAGTAAAGTATAACTGTTCTTTAACAGTTAGGGTATTTGATAATTTATTCACTAAAATGTGACTACTTTGCGACACGTGAACGTATCATAATTTCTGCTAGAGTGAGCGGTTGCTTTAGAGAAGACGCGGCGACCCCTATCTGCCAGACCTCGATACTGGTCTCCCCCATTGGGGAGGAGAGGAGGCCGTAGAAGAAGATGCTGCTTGTCATCTGCTGTCACCGACCTACGTGCATGGACATGAGTATGGGTGCATTCTGAAAGGCCCTCGTATGTCCAACCTGGTTGTCTCAGCACTCCGTTGGAACCATTCAGGATGATGATGGCGTCCCCGTGTACGGAGCAAGCCGTGCAGGAGTTCCTGTTGGAGAGAGGAGGGAGGGTCCAACAGATGGAGCTGGACGATCATTTCTTACCACTCCGTCGGGACAATGTCCAGTCGAAGGAAGGGGTGGACCGTGAGGGGCTGAAACGCATCGTTGACAACGTGGGTTTTGTGAAGGTGGAAAACGGCGTGAAATTTGTGTGCTTAAAGACCGAAGGCAGCACCGAGTCCGTGATGCGTACAGAGGCAGACGGCCACGAGCACGCGGAGTGCAACGGCAACATCCCAGAGACGCTGGACAACTGTGACAACGGTAACCCTGGTCAGGAACGCCAAGCAGGTAAAGCATACGGCATAGCTGTTGGGATTATTTTGTCAATTGTCCAATTTCAGTGAAATATATGGAATTACCTTTTCACGTGTTCCCGAAGTTTTTGTGTACCTGTTTGTTTATCCGCGTGTTCCCAGTATGGAATCAGGCTTTGCTTGCTTCCTCTCCTAGTGAGTAATATAGGGATTTAATCATTGTTTGCACGGCTAACTGAAGCTGCTAGAATCCCAGGATGAGTCTGAAAACAGAGCATCCTCATTGATACCTGTACAGGATAAAGTGGTCCTATAAGGACACCTATGCAACAAAATATAAAATGTATGGAGCTGGATGAAAATAATAAACATTTTTATTTGTCCCACAGTAGCACCAAGTCCACCTGCTGCCAGCTTGGACAATGACAAACAGCTGAATGACAATAAACAACCTGCAGCTATGTCCCAGTGTAAGCCCTCAGTAGGGGTTCCTACCCCTGGTGGTAGAGGAGAGGTGAAGCTGAGAGACAGAAGGAGGCGAGAGTCAGCCCCAGTTATTGGAATTCCAGATGTGGACCAAGGCCACAATGGAGGGTCCCACAACCAGCAGGTGAGAGGGGCACATAGGGTGTCCAAAGGATCCCAGCGGGCCATACTGACCAGCTGCCTCTCTGAAGACAGCGCATTGGAGGGACTGGATCCTGTTTTAGATATAAACACACCCAAGGGAAGTCGCAGGAACTTCATAGAGCTGATGATGAGTAGTTCACCTCAGGTCCGGAGGTCTCTGATTAACCGTGGCTCGCGCCTCCGTGACTCAGTGAGGAGCGACGGCGACTCTGCATCACTCCTCTCCTCAGCCACAGATGAGGACTGTGCCTCTGTAACTCTGGACCCTCTAGAGCACGAGTGGATGTTGTGTGCCTCAGATGGCCTGTGGGACAGCTTGCAGCCCCTACTAACCGTTGAACCCAGCCTGGTGGCCAAAAGAGACTTTGTGACCGGCTTTACTTGCCTCCACTGGGCAGCCAAGCAGGGCAAAGTGGAGCTGCTCTCCCAGCTGCTGTCCTTTGCTAAGGAGAACAGTATACCTGTAAACGTAAACGTGAGATCGAGTGCTGGATACACACCGCTACACCTGGCTGCTATGCACGGACACACTCAGGTGGGTTTGTGGGGGGTGAGAGTGGGGTGTCGTGTGTCACACCTGCTAGATGACACAGCATGTAATTAACTGCTCTCTGTCTGTTCTGGCTACTTTTTAAACGTCTTTATTCTTTTCTTGGCTGATTACCACAACTGTTAGATCACATGTGTTTTATGGCGTGAAACAAACCAAACATTGGACTCACCACTAAAAAAACTTCTCCATGCATGCTACCAAAGGTTTGCACTGTCACACTACAGTTCTAATTAGATGGGAAAGTGTAGAGGATTTGCAGGAGATTATGCATGCAGTACTGTTCAGTAACTGTATGTGCCAGATGTGTGTTACACAAAACCATCTGGGAAGTCATCCAGGAAAATTGTTGGAAAAGGACATGCAAGTTATTTATTAGATGAACTGTCTGCCTATCAAATGTTGCCCATCACAAACTCCGACCAACCAGATTGCCCCTTGCTGTTGTTGCTGTTGGCACATCTAAACATGTCTGTTGCTGCAGTATTTCTTCACAGGGAAAAAATATTCACAGATATTAAATATTTTGTACCAACGTTTTGTTTACCAAACCACACAAAACAAGACATCATCTCAACATCTCTTTGTGATTGATAGGTGGTCCGTGTGCTGTTGTCAGACTGGGAGGCTGATCCAGAAGCTCGGGATTACAGTGGGAGGCGAGCCATCCAGTACCTTCCTCTCCCATTGGCTGCTGACCTGCAGGAGGAGGGAGTGGTCACCTCACCAGGGGCAGAGTCAGACAGCGAAAACGTCAACAGCAGCAGCGCCAGCAGTAGTGGGCGTGGCTGGAGGTTTCCCAGAGTCCTCCAGGGCAATCTGAACCCACTGCGGCTACTGAACCCTCCAGCAGAGGCGGCAGAGGATGCTTCAGGGAACGGGAAGACTAAAGGGGGAATACAGAGAAAGTCGTCTCTGAGCCGACTGAATGCCCGGCTATACCGCGGGCACCACAGAGCCCAGATCATCCACAGCGCCTCCTTTAGGGACACAGGAGAGGTGGGAAGAGGAGAGGAACTGCCCAGCAGTCCTCTCAGAACCAGGCCGCTGTCCAACCTGTTTGGATAAGGACACACCAGCAATCCAGAAATCAGTTTGGTTTGTTGTAGTTTGTAGCTCACTCACCTTAATAATCTGACAGGTCAGATATTTTAATGACAAAAATGGACTTCCTTATATCAAGCAGATTTTTGAAGTTTTATGATTATAGCATTTTTAATTTATAGCACTTTTAATTTATTTTTGTTCATACTGCAGTTGTTAGACTATTGTTGACAGAGGGTTTATTACAGTTTTTGTAGCATTGTGTCTTTTTTGGAATTTTTAAATAGCACAATGGTTTGATTTATCACTAAACTTTATTTATCTAAAACTGTTGCAGAGTTTTATATATGATATACACACACAACTGGATTGTTATGTTGGTCGGCCATGTACAGTCATCATGTTTGCACTTGTCACTTTGGAAATGGAAAAACTGCATGGACAAAGTCAGTTGATATTATTACATTTGAATATAGGTACTATGTCAAAGGCACAATCAAATAGTTACACATTCTTTCTCTAGCTTTCACTTAGGTGGCACCAAAAGAGTAAAATGACACACTGATGGTAAAGTTAAATCCAGCAATTTGTGATTTTTTTGTAACCACTAAGCTGCTTTGTAGAGAGGCTGCAAGGAAGGGAGAGCTAAATCATTAAACTACAATTTTAATATTTTGGCACAATTTCTATTCTTCATTTGGACTAAATGGTAAAAAGGGACCAAACTATACCATTATTGAGTAAGAGTGTTAAATGGCAACCATGACACTGATTCTATAACATTACATGGGGCATAGTTTCCACTAAAAATGAAATTAACTTGCAATGTTTTCATGTGTTCTCAATACCAGGTCAACAGCCTCCACTACTGTGTCTGCTCTCTCTTCCTCTGGTGAAGAATTTTTTACTGGCACAGGTCACCCTGATCCACCAGCGCCAGTGTAGAGAGGAGTGTTGTCATCTCTTTGTAGCACAACTTAGTATGTCCCTTTCTTCCAAAGATAGTATGTGATCCAAGTGTGATACCTCCATTTGTGTATTGCCACTATTCAGATATGCACAAAGACAGAGGATTGTTCCACCTCTGTAACAACTCCTCTCCTCTCTGGATTGACTGTTGTCTGCCTGCTACAACCCATGTTCTGGGAGATTTCAGAGAGCTTGTGTTATATGATAGTCACATGTTAATCTTTGTAAGAATCCTCTCCTAAGTAAGCAACATGCATTATATGATATAATATCATAGATAGTGTCTCCAGTATCCCCATGTGTCGGTTTAGCCTTGCATACACAATCATTTCCTCATTGATCTTGTGTGTATCATCTGTGAATAGGTGCTGTATGTTTAGCTGAGGAACACAGTGACTTCCTCAATGTGAACCTCTGTCTGAATAACTCCGAAATACCATGAATGTACTGTAATTTATAGCATTTGTACTGACATCATAGGGCTGTGAAAGTCTGTGCACTGTAATGTTTTCATGTTTGTAAATAATTATCTCATATGTGTTGTGACTATAAATGGAACACTTTTTATTTATCTCATCCTTAAATGTGAAATAAAGCAATAATTTGCATTACACCTATATCAGTTTTCAGTAATCAAAAACTTGGCCGAAAGCAAATCCTGTTGATACCTGCTGATAAAGATTTAGTCTCATAAGACTTCAATCCTCAGGTTAGAAGGAGCCAAGACCATCAGGCAAAACAACCAACAGGTCCAGGGCCAACCCGAGGAGCAACCTCAGCGTCCGGACAAGGCATTCAACAAGATTTCTGATCTCTGAAACAGATTTGTATTCTCCTCTCAAGTCTTTCTCACTTTAGCCAGTTTCCACTTATTTCATGGTCATCATATTGACTGCATTAGCAATCTTTAGATTCTGTCTTGATGTATGGCTGCATTTGTGATATAGGGATATTTTTTGCTGGAATGACTCCCAAGTTGCTTGGCAAGAACTGGGTCTGCTCCCACCTCATCCTCTGAGTCAGTTGGGCTGCAACTTGCAGAGCGGCAAGGAGAGGGACAGTGAAGTGCAGAACATTTCGTAAATTCTTATCTGCTCTTTATCAAACACAAGTGGCATAGCTGGAATATGGAGCATTCATATTAAAAGTGGCATTACTTCGTAACCAAAAGTGGTCCGGTGATTAGCATCCACTTGCTTCAGGGCATTGCTCATTTTTAGTTCCTTTGAAATTACTTTCTTTATCCTATCTTTATCTTTATACTTTTCTTATAGGAACAAAGGGTGATCAATAAAAGCATTGGTTGACATCGCATCAAGCATTTCAGCATAGATAGCTCAATTGAAAAGATGTGAAAAGGAGACTATTGCTTTTACATTTTATGTCCTTGTTTGATAAGCAATAGACTGAAACCAACCACATTTTATTTAGTTATATTATTAGTATATTACACATTAATACAAACACATTAAAAACTGCTCTGTTTTTCTTAATTTCAATTTATTATAATCTCATTGACATTGATTAATATTATGATGACTGGATGAAATGATCACTGGATGTTTCTGTGAAGTGGGAGGAGAGGTGTTTTTCAGTCAGCTTGCCACCTTGAGGATCCCTTTTAGTCAAGAGAGGCATCCATCAGTTTGTTCCAAGGTGGAAGCTGAGTTCCCTAAGAAGGCAAGATGGGATGCCCATCTCTGATGTACTCAAATTTGCAGTCGCAAACCACCATTAGAATACTCCTCAGGTTCAGTCAGACCTGACTAAAGCCTGGGATAACATGCCATTTCATCGAACTGCTCACGCTGACACCAAGTGATTGTCCCTGTCTGCTGGTGCTGAATAATTGATGATCTGATGACCCCCTCTGTGCTAGCTCTGGTTCAGCATTAACAGCAAATCCACTACTTCCTGTCTAAAAGTTATCCACATATTGAATGTTCACATAGACAGACTTCATTGCATCCCTGCAAAATGTTTGTCACAAGGACCAAAGTTCCCCACAGAATGAATGAAATCCAGGTCAGAATAATAAAACCTTTCTGAACATGAAATGTAGATGGATTTTTATTTTATTATATATAATTTATTTTACCAGGCTTCTGTTATATTGAAGTAGATCAGGACAATGGCAGCTAACATAAACAGGTTTGATTTGGCTGGGGAATATACACGTAACTTTATCACTGGCAGAGTAACCATATTTTTCAGAGAAACTACAGCATGTGGCAGAAGAAATGTAGCAGCAATAATAATCCATAAGCCATGTGAGATATAGAACATTTCCTGTCCATGTATGCAATGTAATAATAATAATAATAATAATTACTTGTATAAGTAAGAAGAGTCATATATTGCTGTTTTGTTGTTGTCAGAGATCAGACATGAGGAGCTTTCTCTTTGCCCTGTACAATCCACAGTTGCCTCAGGCAGTCTGTCTAATAGATGACTACTGATCAGTGCTGAGCAGAGTGGCTGACTACAACTACTGACCTACATACACAGTGAAGGGAGTAATTCCTATTACGTAAATTCCTCTGCCATCTTTTCAGAGAAACTGTGCCAGCTTTTTTGCCCAGGGGCCTCCGCTGTTGGACTAATCTGTGCCCAGCCTATCCCAGTCATTTCAAACAGTTACCACAGCAATAAAGGCATTCACACAAAACCTAATGTGTGACCGACAGTGCCAAACAAGCATTAAGCTAATCACAAATGCGCACTGTGTCACCTGAGCATCACATAAAATTCATGTATGTTAAGGATGTTCTCTTGCATGTTATTTTCTCCTACGGCTGTGAATCTTATATTTTGTGGTAACTTTCTTACATTGTTTAGAAAGGTTTTAAAGATTAACAAATTATGTGTCAAGAGTATTCATATTAGTTTACATTTAATCACCTGCACATCCGTCAGCCACTTTATTAGGTACCTCTGTACATCAACAATTGCTGATTATCCAATCACATGGCAGCGACCCCAATTAATCTAGATGAAGACAACTTTGCTGAAGTTCAAACCGAGCATGAGAATGGGGAAGAAAGGGAATTTAAGTGACTTTGAATATGGGATGTTGTTAGTGCTGGACACACTTGTCTGAGTATTTCATAACCTGCTAATCTATTGGGACTTCCACACACAATGAGGCAGCTCCCACATATGCAGAGAAAGCTCTTCTCCAAGAAAAAGGAGAGCACCAGCCTCTGACAGACTCACAGAGGTGAAGCAGCTGCTGAAACTGGCCAATGGAAAGGGTCATGCAAACAGCATGGACAGAAAAGTACATCAGCTCAGACTGCAGGTGAAAGAGAAGGACCTGCAGGTGATGCGCAGTCTGAGAAAAACCAGTCATGTCAAAGATCCTGAAATGGCTCTACTGGCTGGAAAGGATTTAATGAACCCATCTTTAAATTAGGAGGTCCAGATCATAACCCCCCAAAGCAGTCAGAGACTGCACATGCAAAGCTAGATGGAGATAATGTCACTTGTATAAGAGGCCTACGGTAAGATCTATGCTGATATCTAGATGGGGCCAAACACACAGGAAGAAGTCTTTAAAAAAAGTCTCTTAGATTTATGCTTTATAAACTCAGATTTTTTACTTTTGTCTTTCACATTTCTGGTAGAAAGTTCAAAGATATCTATTCTATGTTTTTCCTACAATTCCCTATCTCTATATTTCATTAACATTATACATAATATGTTTAATTATATATAATTACAAATAAAGGTAAATCTCTGGGTGCTCCAGCTTCCTCCCACATACCAAAGATGTGGCAACCTGTTCAGGGTGTACCCTGCTTCTCTTCCATTGATAGCTGGGATAGGTTCGAGCCCCTCCATTTGTAGTACTAGAAAAATAAGTACTAGAAGCACTAGAAAAGTAAAAGTACTAGAAAAAATTCTGTGAATTTCAATTTCACCTGCTGTTGTGTAAATTGGAAAGACAACAGGTGGAAATAAGAGGCAATTACAGCTCACAGCCCAACATCATGCAGGGTGATTGCTAAAGAACTATACATTGGCAGAGACATTGGCACCCTGAGCTCTTCACGGATGAGGGCAGGTTGACACTGACATGTGACAGACGTGACAGAGTCTGGAGATGCTGTGGAGAACGTTCTGCTGCCTGCAACATCCTCCAGCATGACTGGTTTGGTGGTGGGTCAGTAATGGTGTGAGGAGGCATTTCTTTGGACGGCCGCACAGCCCTCCATGTGCTAGCCAGAGGTACCCTGACTGCTATTAGGTACTGGGATAAGATCCTCAGACCTATTGTGAGACCGTATGCTGGTGCAGTGGGCCCTGGGTTCCTTCTGATGCATGACAATGTAGGAGCTCGCTGAGGTGTGCCTGCTTCAATGACTACCGTCCAGTAGCACTCACACCCATCATCATGATGATGATCACCATTCCAGTTTGCATATCGGCCCAACCGGTCAACCAGTGATGCTGTTTCCACAGCACTCCACACAGCTCTCACCCACCTGGAAAATAAAGACTCATACGTTCGAATGCTGTTCATAGACTTCAGCTCAGCATTCAACACCATCATCCCACAGCAGCTCATCAACAAACTGGACCAGCTGGGGCTGAACTCCTTGCTGTGCAACTGGCTGCTGGACTTCCTCACCGGGAGACCTCAGACAGTGCGGGTCGGCAGAAACACATCCAGCACCATCACAATGAACACCGGGGCTCCCCAAGGATGCGTGCTGAGCCCCCTCCTCTTCACTCTGCTGACCCATGACTGCACGCCAACACACAACACCAACATCTTTGTGATGTTTGCGGACGACACAACTGTGGTGGGTCTCATCTCCAGTGGAGATGAAACATACTACAGGAATGAGGTGCACCTTCTGGCCGAGTGGTGCAGAGACCACAGCCTCTCCCTGAATGTGGAGAAGACAAAGGAGATGGTTGTGGACTACAGGAGAGCAAACAGTCAGCACACCCCTCTGACCATCGACGGTGCTGCTGTGGAGCAGGTGAGCAGCACCAAGTTCCTGGGTGTGCACATCACTGAGGACCTCTCCTGGACTAACAACACTGCATCACTGACCAAGAAGGCACAGCAGCACCTCTACTTCTGTCTTTGTCAAACCAAAAAATGTGTGCTCCACCCCTTTCGCTCTAAAACAGTTTCATGAGATTTCACTCCCCTCACTGGAACGCCGTGTTGAGGCCTACCACCTGCCTCTCAGACTGCATCCCTTCTTGGTTTTTAAAAGATGTACTTCAGTATCCTAGCCATTGTAAATGGTTTTCTCTCCTCTGGCATTGTTCCATCTTGTTTAAACATGCCATTGTTTGCCCTCTCCTAAAGAAGCCTGCACTCGATCCTGCTGTTCTGAGTGATTACAGACCCATATCTAAGCTGCCATTTCTATCTAAAAGTCTAGAAAAAGTTGTGGCTTCCCAGTTAATTTCTTTCATGAACAATAATTACATTTTTGAGAAATTCCAGTCAGGCTTCCGGAGCATGCATAGCACAGAGACAGCACTTATAAAAGTCTCAAATGACCTTCTGTTGGCAGCTGACTCTGGTCTGCACTCAATTTTAATCCTCCTAGACCTCCGTTTGAAGTGCACTGTTGGAGTCAGTGAAGTGGCACTAGAATGGTTGACCTCATACCTGTCTAACAGGTCCTTTTCTGTGAGACGGTGACACATCCTCAGTGTCGGCCCCCCTGTCCTGTGGTGTGGCCCGCAACCTGGGTATCATCTTTGACTCTAAACTTTCCTATGACACTCAAGTAACCAAGGTTGTTCAATCCTGTTGCACAGCTAAGGCAATTAAGAATAATTTGAACATTCCTCCTCCCACCTCTGTTCAAAATGGTTATACATGCATTCATTTTCTCCAGGCTAGACGCCCTCCACTCTCAGTAAACATAACATTCACAGACTACAGCTAATACAGAATGCCGCTGCAAGGCTTCTAACTCACACCAGGAGAAGTGACCACATAACACCAGTTCTAGCTGCCCTTCACTGGCTTCCTGTGAGTTTTAGAATTGATTTTAAGATTTTACTGATGGTTTTTAAAGCAATAAATGGCCTCGCCCCCTCTTATATGCAGGACCTTTTAACCCCTCACAAGCCTGAACTCTGCCTGAGATCCTCTGGAAAGTTCCTCCTATCAGACACCAAATCGTGGCTAATCAGGGTGGCCGCGCATTTGCTGTCTATTATTGCATTTTATTATTGTTTTATTGCTTTATGCTATTACACTGGTTTTATCTTATGGGCCTATTTTTATTTTTATTTTATTCTACTTTTACAAATTTTAAATTGTTTTCATGTTTTTTTGACTAACCTTGTGCAATTCCTGTTTTATTTTATGAATTTCACTGGAAGGTAGTTTAACCACTCACTGTTGTTCCTGTTTGGATTTTATTGTACAGCACTGTGTGTTTAAAAAAGTGCTATATAAATAAAGTTATTATTATTATTATTAAATTATATTATTATTATTATTATTGTTATTGTTATTGTTATTGTTATTGTTATTGTTATTGTTATTGTTATTATTATTATTATTATGTACGAGGTGTTATTTTAGTGTTCCCTTTATTTTTTGAACAGTGTATATATTATATCATTTGCTTTTACCCAGGAGATATCCATTAACATTACTAATTAGAGGTAGTAGTTGAATAATGCAGACCAGCAGCCAGCAGGGGGAGCTATGTACCCTCTCATGATTTTAGCTCTTGTTCATAGGGCCAAGTTCAGTCAATTATTTGGTTCTCATCCTCAAAGTGATGGGTGTGTCTCTCCAGCGCTCTACTGTCTTTACTTTTTAACTGGCTGCACAGCACCAACACTTTTAGGTCTCAACCTAGTGCTTTGTTTTTGTGTTGTGTGTGTTAGTCACTGCACATCTGCTTCCTCAAACAAAGAACTTGTAAACTAACATGCAGAGTCACCCACAACTCGGTTCCCACATCCGCTTCTTGAGGTTAGGCTTAAGGTTCACTTTTTGAACAGAATTATTGAAATAAATCAACTTTTTCATGATATTCTAATTATATGACAATTATATGGTACCCTGCTGTAACTCTTTCCTTGACACCATGACATTATGGGCATCAATATGAGAACCTCCAGGCCAGTGAACAACTGTCCTGTGGGAATAAAGCTACACAAGAAATTGTTCCAAGCAGTGACCAAAGTTTAGTTACCTACTTTGTTGCACTGTTATAGATGCTGATGATGACAAGATGTCACAGTATACAAAAGGTCTCCATAGGAAACTAAGGAAGAAGATATTCTGGAGCACAGTGTCAAGTGGATACTAGAAAGTGGCCAAAGCATTAATCTATCACATAATGAACAAAACAAGCATAAAAGTGTTGGATCATTTTTCCAAAGGCAGGAAAAAAGATGGTGACCACACAAAAACACACAGAATTACAAGCAAGAAGCAAGGCCACAGTCAACATAAGACTTGGTTTAGGGTGAAGGTCAAAAATTTGGATTATAGTTAGGATTAGAGTTAGGCACTAAGAGCCAGATGATGGTCCGATGAATCTCTACACAATAATGACCACAGAAATGTAATATTCTATGCACCCGAGCAGCAGGGTCTTCATGCACTTCCTTGTTGCAATTTTGTAGCAGGATTTGGATTGTACTTACCTACTTGGTTGTCCACTAAAATTTCACAGCTTCACTCACACTTGACGGCTAATGTACATGCTAAGTTCAACAGTCATTACTGTTTTGTGTGCAGTTACTTTCCTGTAAAAGTTTTTAAAATAAATGTATAGTTTATATTTTATGCTTATAGTTTTGACTTTGTAAAAGGCCCTATAAACATGAAGTTAGAGTAAGCTGACCCTCATACAGTGGCTTGTAAAAATATTCATACCCCTTGCACTTTTCCACATTTTCTGATATTATGACCACAAACATAAATATATTTTATTGGAATGTTATGTGAAAGACCAACACAAAGTAGCATACACTTGTAAAGTAGAAAGAAAATTATACATGAGTTATTTTTTTAAACTGAAAAGTGCATCCCATTGCCTTCAGAAGTTGCCTGATGATTTCTGACTGATCCAATGTTGACCTGATGACTAAATAGAGTCCACCTGTGTGTAATTTACTCTTAGTACAAATACAGCTGTTCTGTGACGGCCTATGTGGTTTGTTGAGATAATATTGGGGAGCAAACAGCATCATGAAAGTGCAAGGAACACACCAGACAGGTCAGGAATAAAGTTGTGGTGATATTTAAAGCAGGGTTAGGCTATAGAAAGATTTCCCAAGCTTTGAACATCTCACAGACCACTGTTCAGTCCATCATCTGCAAATGGAAAAAGTATGGCACAACTGCAAACCTACTGAGACATGGTCGTCCACCTAAACTAACAGGCCGAAAAAGGAGATCACTGATCAGAGACGCAGCCAAGAGGCCCATGGTGACTCTGGATGAACTGCAGAGATCTACAGCTAGGGTGGGGGAATCTGTTTATGGGACAACTATCAGTCGTGCACTGCACAAATCTGGACTTTATGGAAGAGTAGCAAGAAGAAAGCCATGGTTAAAGAAAACCACAAGAAGTCCTGTTTGCAGTTTGCCAGAAGCCATGTGAGTGACCCCACAAACGTGTGCAAAAGTGCTCTGGTCAGATGAGAACTTTTTGGCCTAAATGCAAAACGCTATGTGTGGCAGAAACCTAACACTGCACATCACTCTGAACACACCATGCCCACTGTCAAACATGGTGCTGGCAGCATCGTGCTCTGGGGCTGCTTCTCTTCAGCAGGGTCAGGGAAGAAGGTCAGAGTTGATGGGAAGATGGATGGAGCCAAATACAGGGCAATCTTGTGCAAAGCTGGTAGAGACATACTCCAAAAGACTTGCAGCTGTAATCACAGCAAAAGGGGGTTCCACATATATTGACTCAGGGGGGCTGAATACTTTTGCACATTGCACTTTTCAGTTTTTTACTTGTAATAAAAAATTAACTCATGTATAATTGTGTGCCACTTTGTGTGGTCTATCACATAACATTCAAATAAAATATATTTATGTTTGTGGTCATAATGTGAGAAAATGTGGAAAAGTTCAAGGGGTATGAATACTTTGGCAAGCCACTGTAAGTCTTTCAGTACATCTCTTGCCCTGGCTAGCAGTGGCGGTTTATAAATATTTTTGTTTTGTCTGAATAAGCAAGGACATATGTTTGATCCAGTGCAATTGTAGTGCTCTAGTTTACATGCCTTATGTTAGTTTAATTTAAAATAATATGTGTGTAGACAATGGGGAATTTCTTTTCTATATCATTTATCATCATATTATCCATTTTGCAACCTGTCATGTTTGTTTTCTGTAATGTCTGTGCATGTTAGTTCCTCTCTCTCCTTCATCCTCTCTGTCCTGTCTCCCTCTTCTCCTCCTCTACCCAGCTGACTGTCAGCAGGAAGGTTCTCCTCATGAGTCGGGTCCTGTTCAAGGTTTCTTCTGTTAAAGGGAGTTTTTCCTGACACTGTTGCTCTGAAGGGGGTTCAGGCTCTGGGTCTCTGTGAAGCGCTTTGAGACAATTTCTGATTGTAAAATGCGCTACATAAATAAAACTGAATTGAATTGAATTGCAGCCTTCCCCCTTATTTAATGGCCTTTTTTTTGGTAATTCAATGTAGAACCGCCACTGCTGGCTAGTGTAATGTGCAATTTATTTTTAACATGTATACGTGGGCTAAACTGTGACACAACCCCTGTAGCTTTCTGAAATGTCTTTGGTTGCTTCACACTTCCTGTTAAGAGGGTGGAGTCTTCCATCACATATAGTTTACAGTGTAACTGTCAACCACTGAGAGAGCGCTCCTTCCTGTTTCTGGTAAGTTTGTCTTTTAAAAGATGTAGTTTATGTTAGTATTTTTGGTTTTGTTTTGTTTTTTGTTTTTTTTTTGGTCCATATTAAATTGGTGATGCTCAAATTAGTTTAACAGAGGACAAAATATTTTACATTTACACCATACAACAATGTAAAAACTGTAATTGAAAAAAAATGTCCAAACAGTCAGACTACTGTTGTTTTTACTGCAGCTGGTTTATGACTCTAAAAAACCTTAAAAAGTCACGAGGAAGAGTTTTTCTTGTAGGGGAGGAAGTCGGCAGCCTCCCTACAGACTGAAAACTACCAGCGGAAACAATTTTAATGAGGTTGGATTCTGATTGTGAAATCATGTTTTACGTTTTCTTGTATGTATTTTATAAAAATGGAGCTTTACTTACTGGCTAGCTGTACTCAGTGTTATGGCCTATATTCTTTTGATGCCACCACCACACAGCTTGATTGTGGGCACGGTCTACCTCCTCCACATGTTCTCTAATGTATTAAATAGTTGATAAGCTGAATCTGAATTGTTAACATAAGGTCACAGTCCTGTCAAATGATCATTTCTGAGGTAAGAACCAGTAGGCCTGTAAAAGACTAAGCTATATGTCAGTGTAAAAATACAATTACTATTACTGTGGCATTATCCTTGAGTTGTTTAAAAAGTGTGGTGTACAATTAAGCACTGAATAACAGAAAACCTGTACATGAACACATTCTGCTGAGTTCTTTTATAACCAGAATGCGGAAATGTGTTGATGACCCAACACTTCATCTTTGATTCTACCTTATATGGTGTAGAGCATTGACACACAGCCGTAGTGTATAGAAACCCTTTTTATTGCTGACCTGGGCTCTGACTGTTTGTGGTTATTCAATTTTATCAAAAAAAAAATGTTTTTCAGATGTGGAAAAAAAACATGCTGCGTGTGAACCTTTGTTGCAGTTGCTCTGATACATCAGATAAATGTTAAGGCTTAAAGCACATTTCTTTTGCATTTAAGGACCAAGTTGGTCAAGGTTTAATTGAGCTGCTGAAAAGAAAATGAGGCACTCTTCTTATAGGTAGAATATAAGAAGAGGATTGGTGATCATTTTCATTTTGATTTCAAAATTGAGAGCAATTGTTTTGACAATTTTTTTATTGCTCTTTTTCAGGAAATGGATCGATGTTTGCTCCTCATTCTGCTCCTGCAGATAAGTATAAATGGTAAGCTTCAAAAATCTCTATCAACAAATCATTCAGATAATAAGATAAATGTACAAACTGTTCGTTACATTCTTTTGTGAGTGGATGGAAAGACATTTTAGTACTTTTTTCTACACTGTTAAAAATGGAAGGGAACAATTAAATTCTGTGGGATCTCCCCTCAGACCTTGATTAGGGCCTGTCTCTCTACTTAGAAGTGTCAGATACATGGATACTTAACAAACCAGAGGTGCTTAGTTTGGATTCGGATCAGAGGAATGTTAGAGTCAGTCAATGCTATCAATCATCATCCAAATGCCAAATGTTGAGCTGCATGCTGCTGGGCTTTGGACACAGGTCCCACTAGAGGACATTAGGCCCTCATGCCACACCAGTGCAGGCTGACAAAAGAATGCATGGTAGAAGCAAACAGTAGCATGAAAACCTTCTTTTTAGGCAGGACCCAGATCATAAGGGAGAATCTCACTGCTCACAGTCAGCCAGCTAGAAAAGGACAAGGACAAGGAGGAAACAAATATCTGTGGCCACACGTAAAAAAACCATTACACATGGTGTGACTTTCGTTTGCACCAGACCAGATAATTGCCTTCATTGCCTTTTTGATTGGTGTATAATACAGATAGTATTGATTTTTTAAATCTGAAAAGAAAACAAAAACTTTTATGCAGAGTACAAAAACATGCAATTTACATGCAGTTCATGCTTTTCTTTGCAGGGCTGTGTCAACAACTTTGCTTGAAGTCACTCATCAATGACTGTGATGACTGTATCAAATCTGGGCCATACTGTGCATGGTGCAAACAACTGGTGAGAAACAAAAGTTTATTATTATTATTATTATTAACAACTCTGACTATATGTTCATTCTACATATGAGGGTACAATGAGCTTTCAGAGACAACCTAATCCTGCATGCTACAGGCTCACTATAACCACAACATTGTAGAAGTGTCAGGGTTCGTCTTAAAGAGGACACAGAGGACAGGGCGGTTTAAAAGTTCAACAAAAAGGTCTTTATTCAAGACAGAAGCAGTGTG
This sequence comes from Parambassis ranga, assembly GCF_900634625.1. Classification (NCBI taxonomy): domain Eukaryota; kingdom Metazoa; phylum Chordata; class Actinopteri; family Ambassidae; genus Parambassis; species Parambassis ranga. Next base: position 22,295,653 of record NC_041041.1, read on the forward strand.
GCAGCAAAACATAGCTTGGCAAATCAGGGAGTCAAGGCTAGACAAGGTCAAAAAACATGGCAAGGCATGAAACCTGGAGTTCATGGCTGTAGCAAGGCACGGCTCAAAGGCAGGAACCCCTATAAGCAATGAGGACAAACTGGCAAAGAGCGCAGGGGAGACAAACACTAAAAACACAAGGACCAGGGAAGACAACGAGACACAGATGGCACACATTAGGGCAGGGCAGGTGATCACACAAGGAGGGAAACCACAGGAAGTCAAGCACAAGACAAAACACAAGGAGGACAAGCCTATCAAAATAAAACAGGAAGCACAAGACAACGTCACAAAAACAGAAACCCAGGGGACAGAACAACCTAACAAAGACAAAGTGACACAGGATAAACAGAAACCCCAAAACAAGGAAGCAAAACCAGAACTAAACACCAGGTCGTGACAAGAAGAGTATAATGATACATTATAAGCAGTGTGACTTCTGCCACAGACAAAACAAATACACAGTGAAAAAACATGTTATACATGTGCATACATGTCGTTCATCTGAGGCTGTACTTTTACATAAAAACACCTGCTGTAGCTATGCTATACTCACACAAAACATCCATAACCTCTAATGCCACAATGCAAATATAAAATATGTACATTTCTATCTAAATGCTTAGACCCTATTGTATTTACGTGAGGACTGGGTGGAAGGAGGCCTGCATCTCTGGCACTGAAATGATAACTGAGCAGCAGAGGAGAGCATTTTACATCAGACAGCAAAGTGCATGATGGCTGATCTTAGCAGCATCTGATACGTTAGACAGATTTTTCTACGTACTGTACATTACATAAAGAAATGATACCACTGAACAGCATCAATACCATCTCACAGACCGATTGCTATTAGTAAACTCTGAATTAAATCTCTTCTTATTATTTTTTCTTCTTTTGTACTGGCATAATTGTAATCACATCTCAGTTATATGGCCATGCTGTCCAGTTTTCCACACCTCTATTTCAGTTCTTTTTTCTTTTCTTTTTTTTTGTCCTTTTGCAGAATTTCACCAAAGCAGGTGAACAGGAGGCAGTGCGTTGTAATACTCCAACTCAACTGAGAGAAATAGGCTGCAAGGAAAATGAAATCATCTCCCCTGAGAACAGACTGAAAGTTACCAAGAACGATGTTCTGTCTCCATCATTTGTGCAGAAGGAGCCTGTACAGATGAGTCCACAGAAGATTAGCCTGGAACTCCGACCTGGTTAGTGGCATCAGTTAATGCTGCCCTTAAAGGAAGAGCCAGCTGCTCAGGTTCTGCTGTGATATATGGCATTCATTCCTCAAGGAAAAATAACAACAAAACAATCTATTAAAATCTATCATCAAATTTAACTTGGAGATTGCTTAACATTATACTTTGTACAACAGCAGCATAGTACAGTTCCATGATTTGTCTGTGTCTGCAGGGCTTCCCACCACGTTCCAAGTGTTTTTTAAACGAGCTGAGGGTTATCCAGTGGATCTCTACTACCTGATGGATCTGTCTAACTCCATGAAAGATGACTTGGCAAATGTGAAAGGACTGGGAAAGGATCTTTTTGCCGCTCTTAAAAAAATTACTCAGTACGCTCAAATAGGTAAATACATGGCAATCCTATTCTAATACCTTCACTGATGTATTTTTCAAGAAGTAAAAAACGTGTTTTTATGTCCATAAATATAGGGTTCGGTGCCTTTGTTGATAAGACAGTTCTTCCGTATACTAACACCAACAAGGAGAAACTGCAGAAGCCATGTGATGAGAACACGGACCAGTGTCAGGCTGCCTTTGGCTACAGACATGTGCTTAGTATGACACCCAGTGAGGAAGAGTTCAAACAGAAAGTGGCAGAGCAGTATATTTCTGGGAACCTTGACTCTCCTGAAGGCAGTCTGGATGCCATGATGCAGGCCGCTGTGTGTGGGGTAAGAACTTAACCAGAGAGATAACTCAAATATTAGTAAACCAAACTTAGAACAAATGGAACTGGAATGCACAACTCCAAGCAATTTCCCCCTGCAACTAGTAATGGGCCAGAAAATGATACAGTCAAACTTCTCAATATAGTTCCTTCTGTCCTTCTGTCCATTCGTTTAAAGAAAAACGTCATTTTGTTGATTCTGTTGTTTAGGAAAAAATAGGTTGGAGGAACAGCAGCACTCGGCTGATTGTGTTGACCACTGATGCTGGATTCCACATGGCTGGGGACGGAAAACTGGCCGGCATTCTGGAACCCAATGACGAACAGTGTCATCTGGAAAACAACCTTTATACAAAGAGCAGTGAGCTGGTATGTGTCCTAGGTTCTTCTTATTGTTGTTTAGGAAACATTACTTACATTACAGACTGCTGTGTTCCTAGAATGTATTTGTGGAGGCCTGTCTTTTCTTTTCCTCATTGCTCTCCTTCCAAAAAGGAATAACAGAAATATTTTGTGTGCAGGACTACCCATCTGTTAGACAACTAGGGATGGCATTGGAAAAAAACAACATTCAGCCAATATTTGCAGTTACAGGAAATGTGGAGACTGTGTACAAGGTAAAGAAGCTCACTGTGCATTATTTATTTCTTTTTATTTTAGATACTTTAATATTCCCTGAGGGAAATTGTTTTTGGAAATTGTCATACAATGACCAGCAAGGGGCGTCGCACCAGTGAGTGCACTGGAGGCAGTGCGGGTAAAGTGTCTTGCCCAAGGACACACAACGGTGACTTAGGGAGGAGTAGGGATCGAACCACCAACCTTCCGGTTATTGGTGCTAGAGAGCCGGCCAGTTATTCCCTGGTACAGTTTAGTTGGACTTCAGGCAAATGTGCCAGTTTTGGTCCAGACATTGTCCAGAGTGCACTGCATGTGTTACAATGGCTTATTTCTGATGTATGGAGCCCGCACAGATAATTTTTGTATCTTTTTTAGGAGCTTTCTAAAATGATTCCAAAATCAGAGGTGGGAGTCCTGTCAGAAGATTCTACAAATGTTGTACAGTTGATTGAAAATGCCTACAATGTAAGTTAGTATTTGCACAGTATGACGGTTTATCATGTTGTGCTATTTTTGTCTATATCTCACAATCTTATCAAATGTGAAATCTGTGACAGAAATTATCCTCTAAAGTAACGGTGACCCATGACAATATTCCTGACAATGTAAGAGTTGTCTACACCCCGCTGTGTGATCATCCAGGACGCGCAGCAGACAGCAAAGGGGTTTGTGACAATGTCCATGTGGGACAAGAGGTCAGTGTTTTATAAACACAAAGACACACACAGTAGAACATATTAACATGGCAATTTAGCCTTTGAAATGCATTCTTCATTGTTATACTATATATTTTAATGACAAATGTAAATGCTCCTTTCAGATTTCTTTCAACGTTACAGTAACAGTAGATTCATGTATGGTGGGTGAGACATCGTTCATTGTGAGGCCGCTGGGTATCAAAGACACATTGACAGTGACCTTGTCTACCAACTGTAAATGTGAGTGCAAAGACCCCACTGACAAAGAACATCCACACTGCAGCTCCAAGGGAAGCATCTCCTGTGGTATCTGCAGGTAAGCTTTTGCCTCCTTATAACAACAGCTTGTTGGTTTGGGTTTCAGTATGTTATTTATTATCTATGTGGACAGCATGGTGTAACAAGGCCCTCCAACAGTCTAATGGCAATATGACACCTTCATTATAAATGTGTGTACATGTTCTCATTTATGGGGTCATAAAGAAAATTGAACTTGTAGCCGTCATTGGGACCGGTGGTCGAAGTTATAGGCATGCAGGCAACACCCCAGTCTATTCATTAATCTGAATAGAAATCTGCCTGTAGCTCTTTTGACTCATTTACTCTCAGCCTTGATCACCCAAACTAGATGAAAGAAACATGGTGCTTAATGCTGTTTACTTTCCTTCAGAGTTTTATTCTATAGGCAGGATAACTTGACAATAGCATAGTACTGCTACTGATTTGCTAATTGATTTCATTAGTTTCTCTTAACTTATTGCTAGGGTTCTCTTATCTGATAAACAATTGCTAGGATAATGGACTTCGATTGTATTGCTGCAGACGATGCTGTGCATGTGCATGTCCATATGTACTGCAGGCATTAAAGCTTACTGTAATCAGACCTCAACTTTAAAAAACCCTTCCCTTGAGCCAGGTGTTTCAACATATTATTCAGCCTATACGCAACTTCCCCTTAAACACTGCTCAAGCCTCATTGTGTCAGAAGGGCTGGTAGAAGTTGTCAGAATGATTGCAGGCTGGTCATCTACTTCAACAACTCCATCACAGCAATAATAACTTAGCAACCAGCACAGCCAAACCTTCAGACTTATGCTCCACCAACACTTCACACGTCACTTCAGTAACAGGCCCATATTCAAAGCAACAAATGTTAAACATCATCATGTGTCACATTTTACAATAAGTGAAGAGGAAGTAACAAAAAAAGATCTGATTAAAATGAATGCTGCCATTTCCTGGGTGTAGTTTCACTGCTGCTGTTTCTGTTGTCTGGAGCTCTGTGGTGGTTTGGACCTCCCTTTCTGGGGCTGATGCTTCTTTAATGCTCTCATGTGTCAGGGCCTTTGGTACCCACAAGGCCTGTGTTTAAGCGGCCTTTCACGCCTCCTAAAACTGCCATCATCATCATCATCATCTGTTTTTTTGTCCTACATTTACCAACAAATTTGTTGGTACTGACTTCTTGGCTAGGCTGATATGCCCTCAAACAACAACAATATTGGGCAGAGGCCTCTTAGGGCAGGGCAGGCTGAAAGTCCTTGAATGGTGATATATCCAGAGAGTAAATACTATTACAAAATGTTTCACATAGGGAGACATATTAATTACAGATGTACTTCTTTATTTTGACACATTTTTTTTCTTTGACATTTTAGGCGTTACTCACTAACTTGTGTACTGAAGTCACTTTATTCTGTGAATTATTCAAGCATTCATTCACCTTGTGTTCATATTCACCATACGTGTGCTGTTGCTGCTGTAACACTGTGAATTTCCCCTGCGGGGGTCTAATAAAGGATTATCTTATCTCTTATGTTCAGTTGTAGTGAAGGTTCGGTGGGCCAGTTCTGCAATTGCTCCATTGGTGATAAAGATGAACACTCGCTGCGAAAATCCTGTCAGAGGCAGAATGGCACTGAGTGTGAGGGTCGGGGAGATTGTGTGTGTGGCAGGTGCCAGTGCCACAACACAGAGAGTGGAAAAAGTTACTATGGTAAATTCTGTGAGTGTGATGACGACCACTGTGAGAAGTTCCAGAATCAACAATGCGGAGGTAGCGTAACTGTTTTCATGTTGTGTTTACATTGTAATATACACTGCCTGTCCAAAAACAAGTCTGGATTTAAGTCAGCTAACAGCTAACAGGGTTTTATGTGGGATCTTTGGGATGTGTGTGAAAAGACTGTGTCTGTGTCATTATTCAGAAAAACATGGAGCCAAAAGGAAAAACAAAATGTGTTCAATACTGCGCCCCCTATCAGGAACCTTAAATAGTAGCCTGTGACTCATGTAAGGATAGAATTATATCTGCCCTCTAACTCGACTCTGTGTCCCTCTTGCAGGACACGGTAAGTGCAGATGTGGAAACTGTGAATGTGATGAGGGCTTCGAAGGCACTGCCTGTCAGTGCAGGAGGTCTACAGAGGGCTGTCAGACCTCAAACAACACTGTGTGCAATGGCAGAGGAACCTGCAAGTGTAACCAATGTGTATGTAATGAAGGATACAAGCTTCCACAATGCAAGACCTGCCTTGGCTGTCCTGATCCATGTCAGACTAAACTGTAAGTAGTCATTCAGTGAAATGACTAAAATCACAAAATGTGGTCATAATTGAATAAGTAGCTCCACTACACTGACCTGTGTGATGTTAAGACTCTAAAGGGCTTCAATCAACCTGGTTTTCAGGAACTGCATTGAATGCCTCGGCTTTGAATCAGGTCCCTTTGAAAAGAACTGCAGTGTGGCTTGTAGCGGCATTCACCATGCATCAGTACACAAGTTCACCATACCAGGCAAGGAGTGTCAGCAGAAGGACAGTGAGGGATGCTGGATTAAGTTTAAGATGGACCAGTTAGTGGGAAAGGATAACTACACTGCTGAAATTCTGAGTATAAGAGGTAAGTAGCAACTTAAATCAGCTGACACCCATGGCTGGCATTATACTTTCAAGCAGTCTGCCTGTCCTTCCATTTCTGTGAATGTAATATATTAAAAAAAACTTTGTCTTGGTCACTTCAGCCATTAAAACCACATCTGGCCTTGAACACAAGGTGTTTGTAAGGCACCACATTTACAAGCTTTCATTATGTGCCTTCAAACTCACACGCATACATGCAACAACATTTCATTTAATAAAAACATTAGACAAACACACTGGCCTGGAAAACATCAGGAGACATACAATTATAATATCCATGATGTTTTGAGTGTTTTGTGATTAATGTGAAATTTGACATTATTACTTTATAGACTGTCCGAAGCCACCTGATGTCACAGCTATAATCGGAGGCTCCGTTGCAGGCGCCTTGTTAATTGGCATTCTGCTGCTGATGCTTATCAAGTTGTTAATCTACATGAAAGACCTGAAAGAGTTCCGGAAGTTTGAGAATGAAAAGAAGAAATCTAAGTGGGCAGAGGTGAGACGTGTTTGTTACCTTCCTTGTGCCATTTACTTATGCAGTCTGGTCCTCCTTACTTTTGTTCCTTTTTAAGCTGTGTAATGTAACTGTGTGTATAATAAGCTAATTATTTCCTTATTAGAGACATTAATGTGTTTATTTACATGTGTGAGAAACAAGCTTATGTTTGTGCCAGCCACATACTTTATTACTTAGTTATTCACCTTCAATATCAGCTTTTATATGCAGGATTAATTAGTAGTTAATTAGTTAGTATTTCAAAAATTCAAAAACCTTTTTTGTTTGTTTTGTTGTTGTTTTTTGTACCAGGCCGACAATCCACTGTTCCAGAACGCCACCACCACAGTGGCCAACCCTACATTCACCGGAGAATAAAGGCAGCACTGCAGCACAGACGGCAGACAGTAAATCAGTCTAATGTAGGTCACCAGGTCATTATGTAACGTATATTTTTTCAACTGCCAACATATATAAATGTATTTTCTGGTATTAATGTACACCTGCTCAGTGTTCTCACTGATGAGTTATTACTGTAGCAGCATTAGTATTTGTTTTGTTCAACAATTATTTCACTGCTAATTCACTCGTTTTATTTAAGCACAAGCTATACTGTATATTGTATTACAGCTTATAATATTTATAGCAATAGGTAGACTACTGTATGTGTAGGTAAGGCAGAGTAATAATGTATAACATCAGCTCTTTGGGTTTATCATAAAAGATCACTGGTACTATATACTTTGCTATATACTGTTTACTTTAAATCTCTGTAGCTACAGCACATATTTCTAATATGTAAAGTTGCAGTTAAAGGTATATAAAGGGATCTTTCCGGCCACAGTAGCTTTATCACAGTGACAGTGCTGCAGTGATCTGTGTGGCACCACTCTGATGAGGTCTGAGGTCTGAGAATTAATTTTATATTTGTAATCTAAAAATCAGTTTTGTTGTATTATTATTGCGTTTGTTTGCTTTTTGATGCCTCATGCGAATCACAATCAAGTTAGTTTGATTTAAGAAAGTGTGAGTTAAACTGTTAAAAAAACAAATTCAAATCACTCAAAATAAGAGTTTTGTCACTTTTCATTCATCTCTTTTTATAAAGCAGGGAATCTGTGAGTGTGGACAGGATCTGCTTCTGATTTGTCATCTTTTTTCTTCAACCTTTATGTGTACTGCTAATAATAAAATGCTACTCAGTAGCTGAAAACTTTAAATTCTGTGACTAAATGTCCATATTATTGCTGAGCAAGTCATCTCAGCTATGTACAGGTGAGAAACGGGGTACAGCCTGGACAGGTCACCAGGCCATCACAGGGCAACATACAGACAGACAACCATTCACACTCACACTCACACCTATAGAGACCAACTGACCTAACGAACACGTCTTCAGAGTGGAGGAAGCCGGAGTACCCGGAGAAAACCCATGCAGGCACAGGGAGAACGAGCAAACTCCACACAGAGAGGCCCCAGTCAGGATACATTTCATCTTTATATATATATATATATATATATTATAGTTTTATAAGAGAGAAATATACCCCCTTATCTCATTAATATCTTCCAAACTGGTACATCATAAAAACAAAAGATGACTATAACTGAGCAGCCTTACCCACCGTTTCACCTGTCTGTCAACTAACTCACATGGTTTCAAGTACAACACATAAATAACAACAAAGGAAAAAGTATGGTCAGATGTGAGACAGCTAAAAGTAGGCTCAGTGAGGACTTTCCAAACAAAAGCATATAATATGCCAGAAAACTAGAGTTGGAAGAAAAAAACCTGCTTAATATAATCTTTATAATCACAGTTCCAAAGTTGATTGATACGCCTGGCTCCAGTACTTCCTATTATCAAAGAAGAAAACGCAGTTTATTATTTACCTCCCTGCTGCTAGCCTTCTTTGATTTACACTCTGATTTTGTATTGACAGCTGTGGAGAGAGGCGGCAGCACCGACACCAAGACAATCAACTGCTGCAGGAGTAAATTTAGGTCGGGCCGTCTGGCACATGGTGTTACAGGAAACAATGATGGGATCACTTCTTTAAATTTGGTTACAGCATTATCATATTTACATCTACAGAGTTTTCCCCGAGACTATCCAAGAGTCAGTTCATTTAGTTTATACCATATATTTGTAATATAAATGTGAATAAAACTAGACTTTAAGAGTCTAACATCTACATGCATGTTATGGTCAACCACTATGATCAGTTTGTCAGCACTAGTAAGGGGGCTCTCCGACATTCAGTGTGGTTGAAAGAAGCCGGAAGTCCTTCAAAAGAGTTATGGCTGGATTTAGGTCACAGAAAGCAGGTGGGTTTGTGCTGATTATTTTATGATAAACTGTGATTCAATATGTTTTAATAATACTATGCAAATAAACAGTCAACTCAGAGACACCTCTGATGATGAGGAATAACACAAATATACATATCTGCAGATTATTATGTTTCAACACATGAAGGAGGAAAATGATCCTAGACAGATGCAAATGGTTGAGAATGGCATGCATTATTTTGCCGTTTTCCTGCATGAATATGTGGCTGTTCTGATGTTCACATACTACAGCTGCCCACAGAAACACACAATTTAAGAACCAAGGATCAGTAGTGCTTTTTTCTTCTAACCCTAACCCTTCTTCCGAGATAAAACAAAATGATATTTCTGTGCTTACTTATGGTGCACATACTACTAGGTGTGCCAAGCATTACGTTTTCTCTTACCTTTGCAATTTTGCACATATTAAAACATATCTAAACTGGCCCTTTCAGCTGCCCTGGTTGCAATGCTTACATAACACAACAGGCTGTTCAGCACACCGCTCTTAATATCTACATCACAGGGACACAGCAGCCATAATGGTTGTGTTGTTTTGAAAAGCAAACATCCTGAATTAGATGACTACAATTATTCATGTACAGAAACCAGTTTATTTTTAACAAAGACAAAATTTGAAGGTTTATGAAAAAAACAATCTGCTTTATTTTTTATTGTTGAATGAGTAATTGTGATAATCAACCTCTGTTGGCTAATAAAACAAATACTGCCAAGGCGTGGGTGTGTCACCATCACTCCAGCAGTTAGTGACATACAGTCCTCTCCCAGCAGCTGCAAGCAGTTTGAGGAATTATTTTACACAATGTAAAGAAAGATGTCTTCTTTTTACTGTTAACCCTTCATGAGTCACTGACAATCAATCACACTGAAGTTTTTAAAACCTTTCCAGAGTGCAGTAACTGTATGTTACGTCAGGCTCAGCTTAAAACTCTTTGCTGTTTACAGTTAGTGTAGGACACAGTCAGGTCCCCTGGGTCTAATTATAACTGTCTGAGATATGCCTAACTATGATCAACTATAAGCAAAATCTTAAAGGAAGGATGCTGGTGTAGCTTTTCACTCATTAAAGCCTGCTGCAATCTGAGCCAGGTTTAGGACACAGAATGTCAAAATCAACACAAAACACTGCAGAAAACCAAAAGAGGTTCTGTTGATTATTATTACTCATCTACCCATGCAAGCAAGATGCACGGAGGTATGCCTGGAGCAGTAAAACAAAGAACAGAAGGATCTAAATGCACCCAGATTTTTACAGTGGTCAGACTGAACTCATTCACAGGACTAAAGAGACAGAAAGGGAGGGCTGCTGCTGCTGAGTCTACTACATCTGCTGAGTAGAGTTTCCATTCCAGGTGTTGTTGTCATCCTCGCTGTCCTCCTGAGTCCTGAGCCTGCAGATTTTACCATCATTTTTGAAATCTTTGGGCCGGTTCTCTGCAGTGTGTTTGGACAGAGTTTCTCTGAGTAGACACAGGGGGAAATGGCATGACATAGAGTGAATTAAATATTGTAATTCAGAAAGTATTTGTTAAAAAAAAAGTCTGATTTTTTTTATTAAATTAACATTTCAACTTCTGTTCACACACACATTGGTACTACCCTTCAGATGTACTATGCAGCCTATGACTTGTAGGTGCAAGGATCTGAAATCGAGTATTTGCTGCCCCTCACCTATTTGCTTTGTTGGTGGCTGATGATGAGTTGTTGAAGGAGCTGGACTGCTGGGCGGAGGCTCTGGCTGGTGCTGTAGATGCAGATGGGGTGGGCAGCATCAAAGAGCTGAGGAATCTCCATACAGCTAGCAGAGGGTAGAGGATTGTACCCAGAACTGCCCAAATACCACCCCCAGAAGACTGGACCACTGTGTTTGTGGCCCTTCCAGACTGCTGATAGGAAGATCAACATATTGTTAACAGGAGGCAGTTTAGAGGCAATTGGTTGTTAACACCAGGAGCAACGCTGTTAATGAACTTCATTTTGTAGCACAATCAAGTTGAACAATATTATATAAATAGGACAGTCTAGTATATAAAAGACTTCGATTTCTCGCCATGCCCTGCTCATGTTGCCTAGCAACCTACAGTTTAGATTTTACATTTTAGCCTTTCCACACAATGTGCAGCATGCAGTACACTTTGTGTTGAACGTTAAGTAGCTCCTAGCAGTAACCCAAACATTAGCATGTGGAATACCACCAGCTGCTATTCCTCTGTACTGTGTCCATCAATGAAACTGTGGCCTTAACTCTATTAGAGATACCTGACTGCATTAACGTGGATTTAGCACTGGATTTTCATGTTGTGCTGGCAAAACATGGATGCCTTAGTTCCTGAAGTCAACCACAACTCATATTTCTATTGAGGAAATGTTGTTATAGCATGTGTGACAGTTACCATTTTATTGTCCAGCCCAAGAGAAAGATATTACCAATTGTACCTTAAATGTTGTGTCCATTATGAAGTACTGACTAAAGATGGAGCAACACAGTATGTTGAATGTATACTCACTGGCAAAAGGACGACGGAAGCACTTGGAGCGAGTTCCAGCTCTAGCAGAGTTTTGTTTAGGTCTTCACTGGTGAACTCCCGCCGAGGGAACATGGTCGCCAGGCTAAAGTTACCATAGCGGTTTCCCACTTCCTGAGATAGGAGCAACACAAATTCTTTAACAGCAATTCTGCACTGCAAAGGTCCACTTAAGATACCATCATTTATTATTTAGTCAGACAGACCTGAACAGCAAAGTTCCAAGCCTCCTGCAGCCTGCTGTGTGAGGGGAACTGGTTAGTGAAGGATGACCCATCTGGGAGGCGGAACTGTATCCTTGCTGTGGTACTAATTATACAACACAGAAACATGAAAAAATTACTATTATTATTATTTCAAATTTCACAGAAACGGTGGACGGTGGAATATAAGACTTGTTTTTATCTGGTTCAGGTCAGCCAAGGACACCTGTTTTGGTGGCAGGTTGTTTTTTTTCCAATGCTGCTAATATATGTGTATGGGAGTAGCATGGGAGGACGAGCATTTAGCTATCAGGCACCCTTACTATGGAACCAGCTTCAAATTTGGGTTCAGGAGGCAGACACCACCTCCACCTTTAAGACCAGACTGAAAAGGGCAGCAGTGGCTCAGTGGCATAGCAGGGTTGTCCAGTAACCGTTGGTGGTTCAATCCCAACTCCTAGTCACTGTTGTGTGTCCTTGGGCAAGACACTTTACCTGCATAGCCTCCAGTGTACTCACTGGTGTATGGAGCTCTTTGCTGGGCTGCCATAAGCAATTTCCCCATTGTGGGACTAATAAAGGTTTCAAATTTAATTTAATTTAAATTTAAAACCTTTCTGTTTAACAAGGCGTATAGCTAGTCCAAACTATAGTGTACTGAACCGCCAGGCATAGACACACTTGTTGATATGGCTACAGCCACAGGTAGGGCCGATAAACTCTAAAAAGCGCCTTGAAAATTTAGAAATTGACTTGAACTTACAACCACTTCTTGACCTCCTTGGTGAATTTACCTCCTCTCTCTGACTAATGCCTCCATCCGGGCTTTCTGTTCTGCCTCTCTGGTGCGTAGTAGGGCCTGCTTGGTAAGTGCTTCCTCCTCCTGCTGTTTAGCATAGCGGCTTGCTCTGTCAGCTCGATCCTGCAGGACAGTAAGACAAAGACACAGATAGGTGATGTGATAGGTGTGTTAAAAATAAATAAAAGTAAATGTGTACAGTATGTCTATGTGACAGTAGTAAGTTGATAACCTCATGGGAAACTATAACTTGTTGTTCTTGCACTTCCGTCACAAAATCATATTTTTGGTCAAGCTTAATCACAGTCAGCAATTCTGATTGGCTGCATACAGTCCAACAAATCCTATTGACCCCCATTTCAGCTGTACAGCTGCAAACTGTTCAAGTGCACCCTGAAGGACCACAATGGTGCCAGCAGTTTACAAAGCATGGAGGAGGGCTGCACATCACTGTGCTCCTCTCCTGTCCTGCTGCATTTTTTTCACAAATAATAGTTGAATATGATAGCAGCAATAACTAACATTGCTATCATTACATTTGTTGATTTTTTACAACATTAAATAAATATCAGTGTTGGGTTGTGGTTTAAAAAAGGAAATATAGGTTACCATGGCAATCTGCTGTCGTACTCGTTCCCTGGCAGCCTTTTCTTCTGCTTTTTCTCTGTTCCGTTCCTCCAAGAGTCGTTTGGTCTTGTCCTCTTCCTGTTTCTTCTTAAAGTCCTGCATATCCTTTCCAGTCTTCCGCCGCTCAATTTCCTTTTTAATTTCATTCTGAGTTATGGATAAACACAAGTCTGAGGTCGTGCTGACTGCATTAAGTAGCCTGTCAATACACACTATGGTTTACTGTACTGAAAACAATAGATATGGTATTAAAAGAGATCTACCATCGATGAAATCATTCACTAATCATCAGTTAATCATCCTAAACTGTGGCAAATGCATCAACATAATTTATTATGGGCAGACTGATGCCATATTAAGGAAAACACAACATTGCTTTGGTACTCAGCACAATGAATTGTACACAAAACAGAGCTGATGGTAATCACTGCTATCTAAAAGGTATCTGCTGGGATCCTTATTTAAAACATAGACTAGTAGTAAGTGCCCAAACCAGTCCCCTTACCACTTCTTCCCCTTTCTTCTTTTGCTCTCGTCTCTCTTCTAGTTTCTTGGTCAATCTGACAGGACAATAAGACAAAAGACAAAAACAAAGCTACATGTAACAATTGCAAACGTCATCACGACTTTTGTGTTTAATTACATTTAAACAAGCACTGTGACAAGATTTAAGCGTCTTATTTCAATAGTTTTGACAAATGTTTGGATTCCATTTTTTCCAATCCACATATTGGAATTCCACAGAGGTCCAAGAGTGAGTGAGTAGACTGCCCACGCTGCACTTTGACAAAAACAATGTGTTCAGTTCAGGCACTTACCTCTCCACCTTAGCCTCCAGATTTTCTTCACTCTCAGAACCTTGAATATTTTCAGCACATGTGTCAGTGGCTGAGCAGCTGCCATTGTTGACCACACTGGACAGAGATGCTAAAAAAACGTAATAGGAAAGCACTCAGTTGTCAAACGTTTGTGCCAAAGAGATCATTTTTGTTATTAAACAAATAAATAAATGGCTGGTACTTATACCGCAAAATAACATTGTCATATAAAAGTGACAGAGATCACAGAGATCAAAGCAACATTCCTAATTAGCAAATATTTGTGACCCTAAAAATTTAGATTACTTTTTTTTGTGATCAGACACCAGAACATTTTATGCAAACTACACTGCTCAAAAAAAATAAAGGGAACACTTAAACAACACAATGCAACTCCAAGTCAGTCACACTTCTGTGAAATCAGCCTGTCCTGTAGCATGAGGCGGTGTCTACAACCCACACAAGCTGCTCAGGTAGTGCAGCTCATCCAGGATGGCACATCAATGAGAGCTGGGGCAAGAAGGTTTGCTGTGTCTGTCAGCACAGTGTCCAGAGCATGGAGGAGATACCAGGAGGACACTTTTATTTTGAGTATGGTTCCAAATCCAGACCTCAATGGGATAATAATTGTGATTTACATAGATCATTGTTATGTTTCTTTCATTGAGATCAAGGATATGTTATTTAGTGTTACCTTTATTTTTTGACCAGTGTAGTACTAGTTTTTAGAACAGAAAGCCAGACATTAAATTTAAGAAAATTTAAGAGCAGTAACCAGGTTTTGACCTGTAGAGGGCGCACACTGCACACATTCATAGGACTGTAAAAATAAAATATGTTGTAACTGAGGTGTAAATCTTTGTGTAAACCAGTACTTTTAACAAAAAGCACAGGTGCAGGAGCAGATGTATGTCAAACCAAACACTGGTTTAAAGTTGCAATAAGTATATAGTCAATATAATTTAATGAACAATAAGACATTCATTCCTGTCATTTCTTTCACGAAACAGCGCAGCTAATTAATTTAGACCATTTAGAGGCTGCTTTCTGAGGTGCTATCTGTGTCATATGTCTGTCTGATTAGGCTCTTTTCAAGTGGACAGTTTACACTATCCACTGCATGTGGACTCTTCACTCAGTAAGCATGTGTGTCTGCTTATATACTACTACAAATACCAGACAAGGAAGTTGATGTAACTGGCATGCAAGCTGAAAAGGAGACTCTGGGAGCCGTTTCTGCCATGTGTAACATTGGGTAAATATGTCTCAATGCTTATGATCACAACCTGTTTAGAGATAACTTCATCACCTTTTGCTGCTTCTGGGACTGCTGCAGACTCTGTAGTGACTGCTGTCTGCTTAACTGGTGCTGCTGCAGCTGAGCCAGGTTCTGTGCCTGTGCTGTCATGAGGGCTGTTCTCGACGAGATCACATGTCAATGCTGCGCCACTTCCAATCTCCTGAGCGTGCATCTGTAAGACAAGCGGGGAAATGTCACTAGAGAAATACTATATGGTCAATTTGGCCTCAAGATATTGGGCTCTGATTTGGACCTCTTTATAAGCACATTATACTTACAGAAATTGTTGCTATCACAAGATAGTAACAGCAGCTGACAGTAACAGTGAGACTGAATAAGACTCTTAGTGACTGTTTGTGCAAGTGGCTAACTTTCATTTCAGTTCTTTATACTGAAAAAGCTTCAACATTTGCTCCCAGGTGCTGAACTTACACACTGATGTTGTAGTCTGACTGCTATCACAACTAAATATCTTTGGTAGCATTCCTTTTTGGATTTTGGGTGTAGCTAGTCCAAGAAGTCCTAACATCCTCAAACCTCATACTCCACTGTGGCCAATGATCCTATATCTGCTAATAACTACTAAAACAGATGTAGTAGTTGACTAGTGATCTGAGGTATCTGGCAAGTTTGTTAAGTTACTGTTAATAACTCCACCATTTTATCTATACCTGTTTGACTCTGCTTATTCTTTTCAGTAGTTCTTCAGCAGGCACACTTCCAGCGATGACCTCCAGAGGAATCCCATTCTCTCCGATAAAAAAGCTTGAGGGTATGCACACCACTGGATCTTTGAAGGGAAGTGGGTTAAGAAACAAGCTCTCCAGAGAGTACACAAACAGTGTTAACACGCATTCTTTGATCATGTACATGCCGAAAAATAGGAACGGTAAATCATGCTGCAAAACGCGATAAAATTGTAATAGTCACAGTATGTCTAACATTCTCTCAAATAAATGTTTTTTTTTTAATGAAAAAATAAAAACAGCTTTTTGGGGCATGAACGTTTTATTTGTTTTTGTAATACTGGTTCATGATGTACTATGCCATAATAATAAATGTGTTTTTACTGGTTCAAAGGGGTACATACTGGGCCATTACTTAAAAATGGCAGTTTAATTAGGTCTGGTGGGCTGCCTACAAATCTCCCCTTCCATCAATACACATTTTTGTAAATGCAGCGCATATAATATATATAGATATATACTTATTTTCAGCAGATACATGACTCTCCTGATCACTTGTCTCATTGTGTGGTCATATACATATACAATATATATATACACACACACACATATATATATACATATTATTACATAGTATTCACAGCGCTTCACTTTTTCCACATTTTGTCGTTACAGCCTCATTCCAAATTGTATTATATGAATCTCTTACCTCAAAATTCTACACACAATACACCACTAGGACAATGTGGAAAACTTTTTTGACATTTTTTGAATTTTTTAAAAATAGAAAACTAGCAAATCACATTTACATAACACAGCCTTTGCCATGAAGATCAAAATTAAGCTCAGTTGCATTCTTTTTTTCCACTTATCATCCTTCAGATGTTTCTACTTAATTGGAGTCCACCTACATTAAATTCAGTTGATTGGACATAATTTGGAAAGGCACACACCTGTCTATATACGGCCCCACAGTTGACCGTGCATGTCAGAGCACCAAGCATGAAGTCAAAGGAATTGTCTATAGACCTGCGGGACAGGATTGTCTTGAGGCACAAATCTGAGGAAGGATACAGAAAAAATTCTGCTGCTTTGGAAAATGGCTGTGCACAGACGTCTCCCATCCAACCTGATGGAGCTTGAGAATTGAAAAGAAGAATGGGCAAAACTGCCTAAAGATAGGTGTGCTAAGCTTGTAGCATCATATTGAAAAAGACTTGAGATTTGGAATGAGGCTGAACTTGACCATGAACATGACAAAATGTGGAAAAAATTAAGCGCTGTGAATACTTTCAGGATGCACTGTGTGTATATATATATAAAATCAGAAACGTATAACACCAAGACAAGCTAAACTTTAAAGATTTTAATTTGTCCTTGTAGAAAGCACAAGAGATTGTGATTACATTTCACTGCCTTGGTGCAAATAAAAGCAAAAGCAAGCCAAATGCAGGGGAATGATTTTCTTTGTGGTAAGCACCGACAGTCCTTACTAGAGGTCGCACGATATATCGGTCGGCCGATATTTGCTATTTTTAATATATCAGCATCAGCCAAAATCCGTGTTTAGTAGAACCAATTTAAAGTCAGGCAAACCTGCGGGCAGCCCTGTGTTATTGGTGTTGTAGAATGTGCTGCTGTGAAGAACCCCAAGCAGAAATGCTCTACTATTCAGCATCCATGCCTTTTACACAGAAGAGTGAGGAGTATCACACTCAACAACCAAAGGATACAGATCTGGGAGAACTGCACGCATGTGTCACTGTGGAAAAAGATGTACAGCATGATCAATCTCTATACACATTAAATGTATTTCATCACATGTCAGTCAAAACATACCAAAGACAATATACAGAATCATCATGGCCTTATCCAATGTAATTATGACAAGTCTACAAACAGGTCTACTTTAAGTTCACAAATAGGACACTCAGATCTCAGAGTGCAGGTTTACTTGTAGTTCCTAGGATTCATAAAAGTAGAATGGGAGGACGAGCCTTTAGCTATCAGGCACCGCTACTATGGAACCAGTTACCAATCTGGGTCCAAGAGCCAGACACCACCTCCACCTACATTTACACACATATTTAGCCTTAAACATAGCGTGTAGGTCTGATAGGTCACTTATTGACATGGCCTCAGCCACAGGTATACTTTTACTGAGCAGTTCCCTGTCCCCTTAAAACCCCCTTTTACCCTCTTACCTCTCCTCTATTCTCATTAGTTCATACTAGTGATTCATCTCAGAAACGTTTTTTTGCCTCTCCCTCTTTCTATTTGCAGGTCTCTCTGCCTCCTGCATGCTGACCAAAACTGCTTATTTTTAATTTATTGCCATGCAAAGAGTATATGCAAACATGAAGGTAAGGTTTGTGCATTTAACCAACTGGCCAAAGATGATTTACATAGAACAAGGCTCCTCTGAGACTGCTTTTACAACTTTTGCTTGCGTTTTTATTTCGATCTGTTTATTATCTATCATGGTGTAAAACAAGCCTACCATGATTCCTTTTTCCTGCCCATACACTAGACAGGGCACGCTGTGTTTTACTCTGAATCAAAATGATTTACCAGACAGCTTCTTTAGCATACTAAGGGAATTCATTTTCCTTAAAATTTAAAAATACTAAACTGCTTCAACTGATTCCCAACATGAACAAAGACGCACACAGTGTGTAACTTTTCTATATGGCATGTTTCCGAGCTAAGTAAGTTAACTCCACCATAATAAATTAACTAATTTAATACTATTTACTTATAGCTTGTCATATTTGGTCATAAGACACAGTAGTGACTCTTCTTACAATGAATAGAAACTGTCATGATCATACTTTGCAATTGCAGCGTCTGTACCATCCATGGCACAGTTACTGACACATAAATACCTTTTGGCGTCCACTCTAATGGCCACACAGCAGTTCCGTGCTGCCTCTGAGACTCTGTCATCCTCCCAGCTGGACATCAGCTGTGCGGACTGTTCGTCGTCCCCTTGGCACAAAGTGACAGCTCCGTTAATTCGGCAATAAAAAAACATCTTTACTGTCTAGAATGGTGATGAACTAGAATACTGCTACTACTGCTGACAATGATGCAATAGTGACTGATTTTATAGTAGGTTGCTGCGCTATAATGACGATGCAGTTCATACTTGAAGTGACATAACAAACAAGTTGTTAAACCAACGAGCTGGCCTACACGGAACACTCGGTACTGTTGTACATTATTGTCATTTTCTGTTGCTATGACGTCACGCAAACATACGACTATGAATCATATTTAGTTGTGGTATCTTGCTTTCAGTAGATCATTTTCTCCAGATTTTGGCGACGACACGTCTGATTTGGTAGTTGTGTGGCCCTGCTAGCTAGCTAAGGGCTAGAATAGCAACCATGGATAGCTGGTTAGCATGGTAGCGATATAGCTTAGAACGTTTACCTAGGCAACGTAGCTTAAGCTATCAGATAATCTTTACACAAATAAGGTTCTACCTGTAATGACAACGACGAAGACGAAACCCCGCTGTTTAGCTGAGTTAATGGCATCTGGGATCGAACCTTCAAACCAACGCATCTTTGCGAGTTCTGCTTTAGTTTCTGTGTCTGGTTTGGTGACGCTGTTGACCACCTCAGCAACACCAATTCATAAATCCACAGAGGCTGTCAGTTCACTTCCAAGCCGTGGAGGGTACAGCTCTGATCAGGAGGCAGGCGGAAATGACTGGGTCTTCTTCTTCTACGCCTTGGCAGACTCCTGCTGTTTAGTGTATTGCTGCCTCCCACTGGTTGTAAAAGGCAACTTCTTCTTCTTTATTTCCGGCAGACTGGATGCCAATTGGCATATTGCTGCCTCTCACAGGTCAATGTAAAACATCTATTTTGTAATATTAGCCAGTGGATACATTGTTAATTTTATCAACGAAAACTTTTCGTTGACGACATTTTATTCTGTGACTAATTTGTGACGAAAACGTAAATTTAAAGGTCAGGTAGGAGATTTCATTCTGATGCACTTTTTGTTAAATTAGTGTAACTTCTCTTTACAATCCGATAGCAACCGATTAGTTTGGCAGTTTCGCTTTAAAACGAAGAATATGAATCATCTGAAGCTATAAAACACTAAAAACATCAGCCAATCCTACGAGGCGCACCTGCTCGTATAGTTGGCTGGTTGTCACTCTCTTCCTGCTCTGCGCACACACGTGCATGATGGCCGAAGTCACAGACTGCGCTCACCAGCCCGATAATCTGGGTTACAACCCTCATCCTCGCTGCCATGACTGATTTACTTTTTAACCAACTACTCATCTTAACTCAGTCTGTCCTTCTGATTGGATGACCTCCCATCCGGTGGCTGAGCTCATTCAGTTGTGTAACTATGAGCGACAGCCGTCATGATGATCAGATCTTAACCTGTGGCTGCGATTTGACAAGTGGAGAGAGGATTCATGGACACAGTCCTGTTACCTTCCAGCCAAACGACACACTCAGACACCCGAAGGCCCCCACCCTGTTGTTAACCGTTCCTAAAAATCACTGTCTTCTTACAACAAAGATCTTATTTTCAGCAGATGACTGACTCGCCTGATCACTTGTCTCACTGTGTAACACAAACTGCCAGTTGTGGTACTTTTTACAGTAGAGAATATTTCCAAATATTTTATTTATATTACTTTTACTTTACTTTCTATTCTTTTACTAAAATGAACAATCTTCATCCATCTATGTTTACATGTAACCAATAGTTGATCAATAACCAGTAACCTGGTGGTGTTAGCTGTAATCCTGTCAGATTACCTACCGTAATTTCTCTATGTTGATCAATACATTAAATCTTAATCTTATAGTCATTCTCATGTCTTCATCTCTTCAACACTAGCAGAACTCTCTCACTTTGACGGCTCTTTGTTTCAACCTTTTTCGTGTTTTTCTCCTCAGAGGACCTTGATCGTCCCTCTCCCCGTCCATCGTGTCGCTTTAACTCATGCCACAAGTCTCGTGGCCACAAGTTAGTATTTCATGCGCACGTTATACATATTTCGTGGCCACGATTTATTTAGTTTATGCCATCAGAGGGGCTCCGTAGTAATCAGAAAGAAAAAAGAAGACGTGATTCTTTTGAGACTAGGGCAAAGAAAGTTAGGAATGTTGGAGAGGAGAGACGTGAGGATCAGACAGAAAAATAGAAAATCTGGTTATCTCTGCCATGAGCCCAATCAAACTTTCAACAGTACTGAAAAATCAGGTAGGGGACATCGTATGGTGCTGAGAGATGGTAATCTGTTGATTGTTTGTAAAGATGAGGAGCAGAGGGAAAGAGCAGGTAAGCTGAAAGAAATAGGTATGTCTGTCTGTCCCTAATCAATCAATGTGTTCTGACCCAATATTCCTGTTTCCAGTCTAACAGTTCCAGACTTCCATGTATCAAATCATTGTTGTAGTTTTAATGTGTGCAATGATTGATGACCATCCAGCAGCAGATAAAATGTGGTTATTCCATTTTGCATCAGGACATGGTCCACTGCCTCCAAAACTACAGCCTTCTTTCCATCTTGATGTCTTTCCACAAACCCCCATATTTGTATGTATTATCAGTTTTGTTTCTCGTATCTTTCTGAATGTTTAGACATTAATATCTTCCACTAATATAAACCATTCATGTTCTGTTTATGCGTGACACTAATGCATGATTCTGATTCCACAGCACGTTTACAATATTTCAGGGCTGTCTTTTAAATAATCCTCTGCTTCTCTGTCTGTATCCAACTTTGCTGCCAGACTTTATGATGCTACAGCACCTTGTACACAGCACATTCGTTAATGCACCGCCACTTTGACGAGGCCTTTCCAAAACCTTTATTTTTCAGCCATTCTTATTGCTTATTATTGTCTTTTGGTATGACCCAGTTACCACCAAACTTTAACTGTCAGGCAGTTACATTTGTCTCCAGAATACTCAAAATGGAGTCATTCTGGTCTCATCTGTCCATAGGACATTGTTTCACAAGTGCTGTGCTTTGTTCAGGTGCAGTTTTGTGAAACTGTCATGCTTCTGTGTGCTTTTCAGACACAATAACCACATTGTCTGTAGGATGCTCTAATTCATCCAGGTCCATCCAGGAAAAACCAAGGAGATGGTGGTGGGCTTTCACAGACACTCTGCCCCTGCCTCTATTCATACACCACATTATACAATAAAGTATTTATTTTGTTTCTTTCATGCACTATGTACAGTTTTACAAACCAATTCTACCTCCACTCATCTGTGCAATACCTTAGAGTCAGATCATCTTAGATATTAAAATATGTAAACTTATCCGACTCTAATCTTAATCTCAAGTCATGATGTGGTCTACCTCGACAGCAGCAGAGCTGAGGAAACGGTTTAGGGGAGTGGCGAAACGTCTTCAGAAAAAATGATTCCAGTTGCCTCAATTTAAACTCTTGGACAGAACTCACATTCTTGACTGTCAACAGAATAAAGTCGTGCCATATATTTTTCCTTGCATGATTGACACACCCATAAACAGAGAAATACTCCTGTCCCACATTTCAGCCTATATGGCTACCATTGACAGTAAAGGCTGTGGACAAAGCTTTCGTGATGTCACCTATTTGTTTGTTTCTGAAGAGCTGTTCTGAGGTTCGGTGGGAGGCCCCGAGACGCTCCAACTGTCACTATGTTGGCAACATTACAGTCCACCGAAACTCCAAATACGTAAATAGAGGGGGAGCACGAGTGGAGCTGAGGCAGGCAGGCGGAAACCTGCGCTGTGATAAAACTAGTGAGTTGAAACTGGAAGTTTATAAGAATTTATTCAACAATTGAGACCAAAATTGTCTCAATTATATATATATATAACATTTCATAGTGTTTTGTTTTTAGATTATTTATCATGGTGATGAACCCTGGTTGGTGGCCCCCTGTGAACTTTTGCCTAGGGTGCCAAGAGACTGTAGAATCGCCCCTGGAAGCTCAGAAGCCTCAGAAGCTCATGGATAAAGTCTGTAGGGAACGCCCAGGTTTCTTGCACAAAAATGGCGCATCATCAATGCGCACAGAGCCCGAGGCCGAAAGCCTGGTTTGCCAAAGTCCATTCATAACAACGCCGTGACAGCAGTGATCTCAGGCAGCAGGTGTGGGCTGTGCTGAGGCGGCTCCAGCAGAAAGCCGCTCATACCCTGCTGCCTAAACATTACGGCTGTGTCCCATTTCAGGGTCTGCATCCTTCGGAGGACGCAGCCTACGCGGTCTCAGGAGGCCGCGTCCTCCTGAGGATCCTCCGGAGGATCCTCCACCGTTGGTAAATGGGACGGTCTGGCCTTCAAATCACTTCCTGATTGTGGCGCGACGTCATAAATTTTGCCCCGGGAAAAACAAAAGCAGCGACAGCGACACAACACGGACTAGACAACAAACGGGACAACAGTGTGGATTTAGACATTTGGAATATTTTAATATATTTATTTGTTGTTGGAGGAAGAGGAGAGGCGGCTCCAGCGGCAGCAAAACCGGTGACGGCTCATTTTCTTCAGGCTGGGAGAGCGCAGTGGGGAGGTGACGGTAAGCTGCTGTTTAACCATATTATTGATCATAATTAATATACCGGTTACTGAGCAAACGCTAGATATATAACCAGTAGATAGACAAATATGATTAAATGTAATTTATATTTGATTCAATTGTAAGACTTGATACAGGGTCTGTTTGTAATTTTAATACTTTAAATAAATAGCTAAATGTGTAAGAACCCTGCAAATAACCCTGAAACCACTGCTTTAATGTGTCATTAAGCATCAGGTCTGTCACTACACCAGAGAATTACTGCTGGGTGGAGGAGAGTGGGGCTCCCTGCAGGACCAGCTGTCTGTCCTGGAGGAGGTGTACTGACCATCATCACCTCTGGAGGGTAAGGATACATATTTTATAGCTTTTCATATTTTAAGCTGCGTTGGAAGCCGCTCTGTTGAAGTTATTATTTTTATTTTTGCCCTTTTTAAAAACATCTTTAGTAACATGGCAGCCGCCGATCGTCAGCTCTGCAAACCCTGATGGACGATGTGGTGGACAGAGGAGACAGACACCCCCCTCCCCCAGATGATGTCCCACTCACAGCCAGAGGACTCCAAGGTCTTCACCGTGGCATCATCCAGTCCAGAAGCACCAAGGACTCCTGCTCAGCCAAACATTTATATATATGTTCTTTGTGAATAGTATTTTCTGCTGATCTTTTATAAATAATAAACTGTACATTTTCATAATGCCCACTGGTAAATAGTTAGAAATGTTCAAACTGTGTCTTTGTAAATATTGTACATAACACAACACACACACAATAAATGATTTACTGTGGTCACTGAGAAGTTGTTCAAAAGTTTACTTAAATTATAAATAGGTGATGAAACACATAATGTAACAAGGTTAGAAGAGTTTAAGAACACAGAGACAAGAACGATTTAATATCATCCTTTAATTTAATAAGTAACATTTAAATAACACAGAACATAAAATCACTGCTGTCCACCATCCTCTGTATGAGCTGAGGTCTGTCCGCTCTTTCTCTGCTCTCTCTCTCTCCCTCTCCCTCTCTCTCTCTCTCTCTCTCTCCCTCTCTCTCCCTCTCTCTCTCTCTCTCTCTCTCTCCCTCCCTCTCCAGTCTCATCTCCTCCGTTATCAATTGTCAGGTTTCTTCTGTTTCTCTCTGCTCCTCCTTCAACAAAATGCCAACAGGCAGAATGACCGTTTGATATAATAACGATAATATTGCTCCTCACGTGAACTATACTTTATACTGTACTACAGTACACAGTCCAGAAACAACCATTCAATCAAAACGTTTAGTTTACAGCGCCTCGTATCAACAGGACGTCATGTTTGTAAATATAAAACTCATTTTTTTAATGCCACTGTCACTACTAGCATTTTAAAACTCTCGAACTACTGCTCTTTACTTACATTTAAATGTGAATTCGGCACTACTGCCGGTGCCGCTGCCGCTCGCTTGGTCCGTCATCGTACTATTGGACAAAAAGTAGGCCCGCAAAGCATTGTGGGATATTTAAGGCCACGAAGGATGGTAGCGATGCGTCCTCCAAATTCAGGCAAAAGGAGGACGCATTTGGAGGACGCATTTGAAGGACCCTTCGACTTTTGGCGAATTGGGACAGCCTTCGCGCAGCTTTGTGACGTAAGCGGCCTTAAAATGCGCACTCCGAAGGATGCAGACCCTGAATTGGGACACAGCCTACGTTTCAGAACAAACCCCGATCCTCGGTGTTCACAGTCTTTCCCTGACAATACCGTCGGGCTTGACGTCACGGCAGCATCTTGTTTTTGTTATTGGATCTCATGAGATTGGCCCAGGATGGGTCACGTGACGTGACTTGGCACGTCAGGGCAAAATCATTAACTTTCACTTTTGATTCTGAGCTCTGGCAGATGAACAGCGGCAGCTGTAAGTTCTGTAGTTTTTTGTCACTTTACAAGAAACTAATAACTAAATAGGCTAAAAGAAAAAAAAGAAAGAGTCGGGCAGTTTACAGTTTAGACTGTGTTGCTGTTTTCCACCATCTGTCTAACCTGTTTGACTTTTGTTTTGCTTTCGTCGATTAGGTCAGCAACAGCCCAAAAAACGTAAGGTGAATATTATTCATGAAGCAATATTATAATGAAGCAATGAAAGGCTAAGCAATTTACAGCTTTTTAATTATTAAAGTTGTTCTTTTTGTCAGATGGATGAACTTGAAGAGGCCAAGAAAGAGCTGGAAATGTGGAAGGTAAGAGGGCAGCCGTCACATCATATCAGCAGAGACTGTCTGATTAGGTTTCAAGACCTACAGTCATGTTCAAAAGTCAGCACCACTCTTTAATTGTGTGTGTGTGTGTTAACATATGATAACATGTGCGTGTGGTGGTGCGTGTATGCAGGCAGAATCGCAATCGCGTCAAGAAAAGCAGTCTGATCAATCTGATTGGCCAAAACACATTGAAGATAAAATAATAAAATGATCCCTCTCCTTATCCCACAGCCCAAACTTGACATAGGCTACAAAATGTCATGGAACAGAAACGATTTTTATTGTCATGCTGTTTTAAAGCTTCGCCACCAGGGGGTGCTGCAGCACATGCAGCAACTCTACTTCTCACGTCATTGGTCGGGGGGACGCAGTATAGAACATGTTTAGAATATAAAATATATAAAAAATATTAAACGTTTTCTTTTTTTGTCTGCTTCATGCAGGTGAAAAGGACATATTGCTGTCCATAAGGTTGTATTTGCCTAATACTAATACCCACTGCAATCACATGATGTGTACTATGTTTTTAAACAAATAAACACATGATTAAAAGACAAACATTTGATCATGACTGTAAGTAACCTATTTCCACACAGGCACACAGACAATATGTTTGATATCAGTTTACCTCATTTGATGCCCATTCCCCTTACGTTTGAAGCAGTCATCTGTGACAGTAAAAAATATGAGAGGCTCCAAATGCTTGTTTCACCACATTGAATCATCTCCAACAGACATTTCTGTGAAATTAAACAGAATTGTTTTATTTTACAATTAGAATGAAATCTAATTGTTTTATTTTTCACAAGGAGACTTAAATTATTTGCTGCACTAGTTAGTTTGCAGGATTTTAATTATTATGCAATATTGGCACCACAGCTGTCAGCAAGATAAAGATGCGCCACAGTCAGAAAAGGCTTCCTGCCCAGCATGGAATGCAACAGAAAATCTTGAAAACAGATATCTATGCTGATGAGGATATCTGGGGTGGTAGTTTGTTGTACGGGGCACTATGTGTAAACAGAACTTAAGGTGACAACCATGTGATGCATTGTTGTATCAGTCCTCCACAGTAACTGCTTCACTTTCCATTAAGGCACTTCACCATAACTGCTGCCTCTCACCTAAAGGGTGTTCTGTGAGTAATGGTGAATGTTTGTGACTGCAAAGTTGTTTTTGTCTCCGCTCTCTTCCTGTCTGTCTTTAAGACAAAATTCGAAAAAGCTGACGATATGAAAGCCAGGCTTCTACTAGAAAAACTGGAGGAAGATGATGCTAAGACAAAGGCCCAGCAGGAGATGATGGCTTGTATTGAAAAGCAAGAGAAGAATAAGAAAGAATTCAGCCAAAGACTGAGCATTGAGGAGGTAGGCTGACCGTCATATCTGTACACATACAAGGTGCTCAGGCGACCACATTCATTCACTTGATTCTTTTATACAGGATAAAATCCGGAAGCTAACTGAAAAGAAACGTGACCTGCTGGACCAACTGAGAAAAAGTGAAGCTGAGTTGGAGGCTAAGAAGGCAGAGTGCACCAAACTGAAGCAGAAATTTAAGGTGAGAAAGAACACAGACATATCAGACAACAAATGTACCAGCTTACAGTCACTAACAATGACGTGTTACTGTACAGATCTATGCCCAGATTCCAGACACAGCTGTCAAGTTCACTGCTCCGAGTAAAGAGGCGAGAGATGGGACAGATCAGCCAATCAGAGGAGTGTTCACTATCCGCCAGAGAGCTAGTGTGTTTCTGCAGGGGCAGCAGGCACTTATTACATTTGAGGAAGACAAAGGTATCTATTATTATATGGTATGTTGATCCAGTAGGGGTACCAAACCCAGAAATACCATTTTGTAATAAAAGTCAATGTGTCAGGGTGACCATGATTGTCCGAATGGACACTGTGTAAACAAGACAAATATCTCCTCCAGTGGCCTCTCAGATCCTGAGGACTCCCAAGTGTTCTGTGTCCTGTGGGGACAGCATCCTTAATGTAAAACCAAAGAGAATCGTCATGGATCCTGCTGTGAAGTTTGAGGTACATTTTCACTGATGGTGAACCAGAAATATTAGTAGCTTTAGTTTCACAATTCCACTACTGCTACAGAATCGGCCTGAGATGTGTCGTCATCAGAGAAGGTAATGTATGAGCTGGCAAAGAGTGGACGAAAAGGAAGTGCAGCCAGCAGAGAGTCACAGGGGACAGACCACAGTCCTTCCTAGTACACAGACAGAACAGTCCAAAGATGATTCTTAGTGTCAAAGAAAGGTCCATTCATTTTTATAGGATCATCAAGCTGCCATTATTCCAATGTGCCATGCTTGAGGTTATATAACTCAGTGGTGTGGATGACGTGTCTTTTTAATCCATCAGCAGTGGCTTCATGCAACTAGCCAACACAACAGAAGATAAGAGACTGACTGTACCATGTTTTTGTTGCACAGTCCAGCGGGGCTTATCTCTTTTTTCATTTATAGTATGTTCGCTGTATCCCTGTAGGTTCACTTGGATGTTTCCAGAAAGGAGGTGAAGGTTTCCAACATCCCTCCCTCTTTGCCTGTGGAAAGAATTCAAGACAGACTGGAGATAAGCTTCTCCAGGCCCAGCAGAGGAGGAGGAGAGGTGGAAAGAGTGGAGTATGACAAGAATACAGGGACAGGACACATCATATTCCACCAAACTGGAGGTACAGCCTTCTGTGCTAAGGAGCCACAGTCTGTGTGCCCAAGTCCCACTACAGAGAAAAGAAAAGAATGTGTACAGTGGTGTGAAACAGTGTTTGCCCCCTTCATGATTTTTTTTTATTTTTTTGCATTTTTGTGACACTTAAATGTTTCTGATAACAAATTTAAATTTTAAACAAAGATAACACAAGGAAACACAAAATGAAGGTGTTTATTATTAAAGGGGAAAATCACAAACACTTGTTCACACCACTCTATATGAGCGTGCAAAAATATGTTTTTGTAAATACATTTTATGTATGCTATGTATGACAATATCTACCCAACTAATTTGTTAATAATTATGTTGCTAGGTCAGCTTTAAAAATAGCAGAATGAAAAACTCGGAAAAATTAACATCCTTAAAACCTGAGTGTGTGTGGTGTGTGTGTAGTTGCAGAGAGCCTGACCCGGAGAGGAAGGTACCAGGTGCACCTGGACTCTGAAGTGAATGTGCAAGTTCGACCCATTTGCCATTACCAGTTGTACAGGTTTCAGGTAAGCTTACAGAATGTATAGCAGTAGAAAGTGTTCTGCTGTGCCATCTGCAGAGAAATCCCACCTGTCTGCATTTCCTGGGTTGCTCTTGAGATAAAAAATGTATAGGGTTAAAAAATTCTTCAAATTTTCATCATATCTTTGACAAAAGAATAGTATAGTGCCTGTTTTGTTATTATACACCTTTTCAAATATAAAAACACAGCAAAACTATTAGAGACCTTGCACATCATTCATTTCACAGCATTAACCATTTTAACACAGAAGTTACAGAAGTAGGCTATAGTGATTTTAGCAGAATGACCTTAAACATTTTGAGAAATGCTTTCCATACTCAAGTGTTGCAAAAAAGATTGTGGGATGTTATATCACAGTGTGCAGAGCAATAACAAAGTCGATGTTTGTGTTCAGACCTTCTGTGGCGCTCCAAAGCGAACCATCCTCCTCGATGGCATTGTAGACACAGAGGATGAGGAGGACCTGCAGGACCTCCTGGAAATCCATTTTCAAAAGCCCAGCAATGGGGGTGGTGAGATAGAAAGCATCACATACATCTCCAGTGGTAAGACTCTGCAGGCCTTTTTCTGTGAGGACAACTCAATGTAACAAGCAGTCAAAATCATCAGAAAGAGCTCTGTCTGCCTGCTATGATTGTTACGAAATGAAAATCACTGGAAAATGTATGTTTTTTGAAGAGGGTATCTGTTTTCAGTAGTGGGCTTTCCTTTGATTCTATTTCCTTCACGTGTATCAGTGGATTTATGTAATATCTGTGACACAGGAATCAGTTCATAGCCACAGTCTTTGCTTTAACCCTGCTGAGGGGAATAATAGCGCCATTAAAAATGTAATTCCTGAATAAATGTCAGTTGCCTGCTTTGGTCTCAGTCACTGTGGAAATTAAAAGACAGAAATAAATCAATCACAATTGTTTTTGTCTTTTACTGACTGTAGCGGCAATGTTCTAAGCAGAAATAACAAAGCCACCTAGGCTGTGTGTGACAGGCTTTGTCTGACGCGTGTTCATACTCGTTGCTGATTGAGAGAATCCAACATGCGGCTCGGCTTCGTTCATTAGTTTATTTCAGTCTTTGTTCAGTCACACGGAAGTCCATTTCTTGACACAACAAAAAACTATGTGGTTGAAACACACGGTCAAAACAAATGGTTACAAAACACGGTCAAAAACTTTTTGGCGAGGCGTCCACACAGCCTTCCCAAACCATATAATCCAAGTGCACCTGTGTGCTTTACCTAAATAAATTTGGCTCCACCCAAGGACAGATGGAGCGGCCGCCCACTGGCAATTTAACATAACGCCAATTTGCATCTAACTTAGGCAAATACTTATTCAAATTTATAAACCAAATTAAGGAAAAATACACAAAATAAATTATCCCCATTATGGCATCTACACATCCGGCCCCTAATTATGGGGCTGTAAGACACATAATTATTTAACCTAAATGTTTTAACCATTTTAACAATGACTAAAGAGTTCATGCCATCAAATACAAATAGAGTACAATATACAAGGTATAATATGAACATTATTATTCAGTCCAAGGTGCCTGTTTATGGGGCAGCGATCCGCCTACGCCCCTTAACTGGCATCACAGAGCAGGCAGAGCCTGCTCACAGGCCTTTCCAGAACACTGGATTTTGTCTTTACGGATACACTTCGCACCAGGCCCTTTGCATCCAGCCTAGTTTGTACCACTCTTCCTAAAAGCCATCTTGAAGTACTGGGTCCAGCTTACGGATCATGCTTTGCTTTGGAACCAGTAGCTTTCCTCTTTGTAAAGTAGCAACCTCAGCTTTGAAGCTCTGGTGTTGACAGTGCCGAACAATTTCTTCTTCTGCTGCCGCGAGCTCTTTTACCGTCAAAGGACTTTGGTATAAAGGTTTGACCTTTTGACTCTGATTTCTAATGTTGATGACATGATGTGCCATTGTAGGGTCAGAACCTCTTCTTCTTTTGGATATGAACACCAGCTGACCTTTGACCCTGAGCATCCATGCTATGGCTCTTTTTAGGCGCCACCAGCTTGAGTAGTGATTTATTAACTTGTCCAGTGCACATGGGCCTTCAGTTATCTTTGCATGACACACTGTAACTGCCTTTCTCACTTCATCATCATCTTCAGATAGTTTAAAATCTCTGCAGCCATTTGTTTTCATTCTGCATGGGCCTTTTAGGAACGAGGGTCCTTCTATCCAAGTTTTGTAGGCCAGAAACTTCTTTGCTGGAAGTCCACGTGAAGCACAATCTGCTGGGTTTTCACAGCTTTCCACATGATTCCACTGGTTGACACTTGTAACTTCCCTGATAACCGCGACTCTGTTAGCAACAAATGTCTTCAGCCTCAGTGCATCATTTGCAATATATTTTAGCACAGCTGTGCTATCCGTCCAAAAAGCTGACGGCTGAAGATCCATCTGAAGCTCCTTTCTCAACACTTTATCCATGTTTACGGCTACCACAGCAGCTGCAAGCTCCATTCTAGGAGTGGTAGTTTGTTTTAGGGGAGCTACTCGAGCCTTTCCCATCATAAAGGCACAGTGCACCTGATTTTTATTGTTTGTCAGCTTCAGGTAGGAAACTGTTCCATATCCATGTTCACTGGCGTCTGAAAAATGATTCAACTGAGCTGCTGCAGCTTGTCCAAACTCTTCAGGTTTAATGCATCTGTTCATTTTAAAGGAAGACAGCAGGGGGAGCTGGTTCTCCCAGGTAGACCAAGCTTTTGCATATTCTTGAGGGATTTCTTCATCCCAAGACAACTTTGCTTTCGACAACCTTTGCAGAAGGATTTTTGCAGGAAGAACAACAGGAGCTAAGAAACCAAGTGGGTCATAAACAGAACTTACAATAGACAAGACACCTCTTCGTGTTACAGGTTTCTCTTTGTTAACGACTCTGAATTTGAAGGTGTCAGTGTTTTCACACCAAAGCACACCTAAAGCTCGTTCAACTGGAAGAGCATCCTTTGTCAGGTCCAGATCTCTCACTTCTTTAGCTCTGTTATCTTCAGGCACAGCTTTCAACAGCGCACGGCTGTTGCTAGTCCACTTTGTGAGATGGAATCCACCTGAAGCACATAGCGCTGTTAGATCTTTCCTCAAAGCAATAGCATTCTTTTCACTACTAACTGCTTTAAGGCAGTCATCCACATAAAAGTTCTTTAAAACAGTGTCCACAGCTTCATTCTCAGAATTGGGTCGGTTGTCTTGAGCTGTTCTCCGCAAAGCAAAATTTGCGCAGCTAGCAGAAGAAGTGGCGCCAAACAAGTGAACCACCATCTTAAACTCAGCCATCTCCTGCGTCAGATCCCCTCCTGGCCACCAAAGGAAGCGCAGAAAGTCTGTGTCCTCCTCTGGAACTCTGACTTGATGATACATGGCTTCGATGTCGGCCATCATTGCCACTTGCTCCTGTCTAAATCGGGTCAACACACCCACAAGTGTGTTAGTCAAGTCTGGGCCTTGAAGTAGCTCTTTATTCAGAGAAGTTCCTCGAAAACTAGCAGCACAGTCAAACACTACACGCAGCTTTTTCTTCTGTGGATGGTACACTCCATGATGTGGAATGTACCACACCTTTCCATCCTGTCGACTGAGCTGTGATTCAGGCACCTTGACTGCATAACCCTTTTTTAGCATGTCACTAATGCATTCTGTATACTCTATGTGGAATTCAGAATTTCTGCTCAACCTTTTCTTCAGAGTGAGTGCACGCTGGACTGCTGCATCACGATTGTTTGGCATCCTGAGTTCAGTCCTTTTTGCTGGAAGCTTGATATAATAATGACCATCCTTAAAGCTCACAGATTTAGACACAGAATTCATAAACCTCTGGTCTTCCACAGACATTTCAGTCTCCTCTTTAAAGTGATGTTCAGGAAAGTCAACCACATATTGCTGCTCAAGCAATTTTTCCACAGTACACACTGAGATGCGATTTACAGAGACGAGGTGCCGCTCACCCTCCTTCTGTGTTGTAAGGGGTCCATTGACAGTCCATCCAAGAATTGTTTTTACAGCATATGGACCGTCGTTTCTGCTGTGTATCACCTCCCATGGTTCAAAGGCTTCAGTCACATCATTGCCAATGAGCAATCCCACATCTGCATTTATGAAGGGCAGTTTCACTTGCTTAAGGTAAGACCATCTTTCAATGTCCTTTTGTTGAGGAATGTTTTCCTTTCCCACAGGGATTCTTGGTTGTGTGAAAGCCTTTGGAAGATCAATATATGTTTTTTCTTCTAGTCCACAGACTTCTAAGTCTCTCATGATGCGTCCTTTTACCTGTTTGACTGACCCCATTGTGCTTAAGGTAAGCTCTGTCTCTTTGCCCTGCAAGTTTAACTGCTTTGCCAGCATGTCAGTGCAAAATGTGCCCGTGCTCCCAGGGTCCAAAAAGGCATACGTTTCCACAATCTTTGTTCCCCATTTTGATTTTACATAAACTGGGAGTATCGACAAAATACAGCCATCTCCGGCCCCCTCAGGGGCTGTGGCAATTTGATTTAGGCTAACTAAGGCACTTGAGACTGCTTGGTCATTGAAATTGTTTTCTGTTTGACAGCCTGCATTTGCACGTTTTGAGATGTTTTCACTTTTATAAATATGTAGCAAATCAGGGTGCTTCTGTGAACATATCTGACATGTAGTTCTCCTTTTGCACTGTTGGCTTACATGCCCTTTAGCTAAGCAACCAAAACAAAGCCCAATCTTTCTCAGTATGTCCAGCTTCTCCTTATGAGGTTTTTCCAAGAGGCTGTGGCATTCTACCATGGTGTGATTTCTTTTGCAGAAAAGGCATGGCGTGTTGAAGGCAGAACCACTCTGAGCACTGATGGCCTTAGACTTATCATTTATACATTCTTTAGACAGAGTTACATTAGTGGCAAAACTGCTCCTTTTTGATCTATCTTTCTTTGTCTCCTTTTCCAACATGCTTAATTTTCTCTCCTTCATTTCTGCAGCAGCAGGACAACGCAGGTCTCCGAAGAGCGGATCATTGATGATTTTTGCTTCTCTGTCGACAAATGTGACAAGATCCATAAATTTGACTCTTCCTCTTTTTCTTTCCTTTAATTCAAAAGCCAAAGTTCTCCACTTTTCCCTTATTTTATATGGCAGTTTTGACACAATAACCCTCATATTAGTTGGATTATCCAGTTCATCCATATAGTCTACATCCTGTAAGGCATTAGAACAACTCACAAGAAATAGAGAAAAGCTGTTGAGGGTTTTAGCATCTTCCTGTTTCATTTGTGGCCATTGAAAAAGCTTTTCTTTCAGGGCTGTTGCAATCTTTAAGGGGTCACCATAACAATCTTCCAGCAGCCGCATAGCTTCTCTGTAGCCACGATTTGGGGGCATGTGCTGACAGCTTTTTACCAGGTCATGAGGCTCACCTCTTGTAAACTGTTCCAGAAAATAAAGCTTGTCAACATTGTCATCTGTCTTGGAAATCACTGCGTGTTCAAAGGCCCTCAGGAAAGACCTAAACTCAAGCGGGTCGCCCCAGAAGACGGGAACATCACGTTGGGGCAGGTAAGCTAACCGCTGATGTTTAGCAATCATTTCTGTGATTCCAGTCTGTTGCCTGAGGATGGTGACAAGTTCATTTGTAATAGCTGGATTTTGCTGCTGCTCATCCTGTGCAGCCAAATTAGCCTCCGCTGGTATTTGCAATTGAGGGTTGCTATTTACAGGCCTATGAAACTTAGGTTTTGCACCAAGATCTATCATTGAGGGCTTGCTAAACATTTGAGAATGCTCTTGGATATCTTTGAGGGCCTCCCCTTGTGAATTTATCCCACCATCGTCAGCATTTTCCTTTTCAACATATTCATTCATTGCATCACACGTTTGTGGGTCTTCATATTCTTCATAAACCTTCATTTTTGCATTTGACACAGCCAATGCTGTCTGAATCTCAAGTCGCTCTTTCTCTAGAGAAAGCTGGGCCTCTTTAAGGAGAAGAGCTTCCCTTTGCTTCAACGCAGCCGCCTTCACCTCAAGAGCTGCTCGCTTTGCCTCCTCTCTGCAGCGGGCAGAAGAAGCCACTGATCGGCTGGAGCATCCACTACCAGACCTAGATCCACTGTTCACTGATGCCAATGAGACACTGTCCATATGTGTCGGCTCTTGAGCCACATCAGGGTTTTCAATATGGATTTGCACATTCTGGAGCCACTTCTCAACACCTTGAATGAATGTAAGGAATTTGGCCAACTTAGGTATAAACCACTCATCCTGGTCAGAATTGAAGTTATCCTTAGGCAGATACTGCAGGACAGCTTTATTGAATTCTTTGAACACTGCCAAGGTTGCATTAAGGTCTTTTAATTTCAACTTAATGTTCTCAAAGTTGCTGTCATCCACCATAAGCTCTTCAATGTCATTAGCCTTTGTAGTGAGCTGCCTGAGCTTTACCCTCCGTGCATTGACGTAGTGACTGAGTTTTTCATCCATACCCTTCTCCGTGAGCTTGCGCGCCCTCTTTTGGTCACCGCTAACAGCTGCAGCGACGTCTGAATTTTCCTCCATCGCTGCCGAGCGCTCCACATCACAGTCCACGTTTCCCACAGGAACCTCGAAGGTGCGATCTCCGCCGGTCGAGCACTGCTCCTCTGCTTCAGTCGGAATTCCACAAAAATCTAAATTGCCTGACGATCAGTCTCAGCGGCGTTGCGCATTTATGGCCGCGCGCTCACCAGGCATACGTCCAACAATCTCTCAAACAGCCACCGCTCAAAGTTTTTGACTTAGAATGTAGCGGCAATGTTCTAAGCAGAAATAACAAAGCCACCTAGGCTGTGTGTGACAGGCTTTGTCTGACGCGTGTTCATACTCGTTGCTGATTGAGAGAATCCAACATGCTTCGTTCATTAGTTTATTTCAGTCTTTGTTCAGTCACACGGAAGTCCATTTCTTGAATCTTTATAACAAAAAACTATGTGGTTGAAACACACGGTCAAAACAAATGGTTACAAAACACGGTCAAAAACTTTTTGGCGTGGCGTCCACACAGCCTTCCCAAACCATATAATCCAAGTGCACCTGTGTGCTTTACCTAAATAAATTTGGCTCCACCCAAGGACAGATGGAGCGGCCGCCCACTGGCAATTTAACATAACGCCAATTTGCATCTAACTTAGGCAAATACTTATTCAAATTTATAAACCAAATTAAGGAAAAATACACAAAATAAATTATCCCCATTATGGCATCTACACTGACTTAATGACCTGAACAGTGGTGACACACACATTTTCCACCTTTTAATGCAGTGTCGCCTTCTACAGCTTGTACATGTATGGTAAGTATAAGTAAG
Source organism: Parambassis ranga (assembly GCF_900634625.1). Lineage (NCBI taxonomy): Eukaryota > Metazoa > Chordata > Actinopteri > Ambassidae > Parambassis > Parambassis ranga. Next base: position 22,332,020 of record NC_041041.1, read on the forward strand.
AAAGACATCAGACACATGATGTGAGTGTTAGTCATGTGCATGTCAGATTTTTTTAAATATATTTTCAGGAACTGATGTGGATTACAGGTACTGTGTTGTTCTGGGCATTTAATGTACTATGTGAACAAGAAAGGAGAAATGTAGACATGAGACATTATTAAGGACACTTCACACCATGGACATTTATTCTTTAAACTAGTGCCATCAGGTACCAACTGACTGGGTGGTACGTTCATTTTGTTGTCTCATCTATCTTATGTATACTGCAGATCAGACAGCTGAGCTTCATACTGGATATGATTATAATAATCACAGTTTTATCTTGTGAATATGTTTGTCTAATATGAATTTATCCTTGAAGCCACTTGTATTACAGCAGCTGCCACTGCCTCCTTTCTTTAGGTTAGTCATATTGTAGTACTCCTTTAATGAAAGGATGTCTACTTTTTACAGATGATACAGCAAATCCTTCACCAAAACAACAAAATAACATTTCAAATGTAACTGTATGCACTTTAACTTCAAATCGGAAAACATACTGGATGATCTGGCGCGACGAGGACCCCTGTTGAACAGGAACTTCACACTGTGTACCCATAGAGGGCAGAGGTTTCCCTTGCTGTGTTTGTTACCGCGCTAATTCAACGGGAAGAAGACGATTATTACAGCGCATGCGCGAATTCAAGGTGAATTTGGAAGAAGAGGTTTCTACGAGTGTTGTGCTGAATTTACCGTATTAACCCTGCACTTTAATCCAAAAGTCTGTTAGAGTTTTAAGAATCATTGCACCTCGTCCTCAGCTGGAGGTTGAGGCCTCTCTGCGGCTGCAAATGGCTGCAAAATAAAGCAGCTGAAGGTAAGTTCGTGTACAGGTCATTGTATTACCATACTTTGCGTACTAAAATATTATTAAACTCGGAAACCGCGACCTGTCATATTCAGTGTTCACGAGGATAAAGTGCGCAGACTTCGTGTAAAAGCGAAATATTGTTTTCAGCGGATCAGATGCAACATACCGCCGTTTGTAAAGAGGACTTCAGATTTCCAACAGGAGCTGGTGCTACTGACCTGTGGACTAAGACGCGTACTTCCTTTGACACTGAAAAATGAATGTTGTGTTTGGTAATGACCCGATTTTCTACGCTTACAGAAACGTCACGAAGCGGCTGGTACACAGACGCACGCCAGGATGGCCAGTGTAAGTCAAGTGTGGCTGTAATCATCTGACAGTATTTAAATATGGAGGACAAAGCAGGAGACACCTCTCTCACAGGTCCATGTTTAGGTTTTATGTGTGTTGAATGTATGCATATTGTATACGAGAAGGTAGAGAAGATTGAAGCAAGGCGTCTGGACTTGTAGAGTTTTCTTGAAGACGTTTCGCTGCTCATCCAAGCAGCTTCATCAGTTCTGTTTGGTGGGGAAACATGGTTTATATGTGGTTACAGACCTCAGTGGGTGGGTCTGGGTAAAACTTAAAAACAATAGCACTAAAAGTTTCCATACTTACCTGTGATGTTCTGGCTGACTGGGCCAGGTGTGTCTAACGACTGGCCTCAGACATCATCTTTCTACCACATACCATGCAGTGATTCCATCCATTCCCAGGAAGTTTGCACATACTCACAGTAAGAACAAAGGGCTGTCAACCAGTCCCCCTCCGGCAGTTTCATAGTCGTTAGACACACCGGGCACAGTCAGCCAGAACATCACAGGTAAGTGTGGAAACATTTAGTGCTATTGTTTATCTAAGTTTTACCCAGACCCACCCACTGAGGTCTGTAACCACATATAAACCACGTTTCCCCACCAAACAGTTAGAACTGATGAAGCTGCTTGGATGAGCAGCGAAACGTCTTCTAGAAAACTCTACAAGTCCAGACGCCTTGCCTCAATCTTCTCTACGTATGATTACCTGGATGACTGAGAATCTTCATCAACATGTATATGAGAAGCTAACATTTAGGTGTGTGTCCAGGTGCTGTGCAGCAGAATGAGGCTGGTCAGTTACCTTCCAGCATTCCATGTATTGGTGCACCGTGTGACCGGAGCCAGAGCCTTCTCTACTGCCGGATCCTGGGGTACTGATGAGCCCCACTGGACCGTCAGTCCTTCTGACATGGGTATGTCTTAATATTTCAGATTTGAACATTAATTACTCTATGTAATCTGAAACGAAAACCTGTTGTAGATCACTGTGTGTCTTGTTATGCTGTATGCGGTAGTCAGTTTTGAGCAGGCACACAAAGATTGGTAATGTGCTAACGTAATCCTGCTGCATAGTCTCTGAAGCACAGATTTTGGTACAGTCTCAGAATATTCACATGAAGCACACATGATGCCAATATTGTCTAGCTTTGGCAGATTTGTTGCTATAATTGGAGAAAACATCAAGCATTTCTTGTAGAGGCATACTTGTCCTCTTATGCTTAGCAACAGAATGACATGACACAATATTTGATATGCACATTGGAGGTACGATGAGCATTAGTCAAGTTTCAATATTCATTTTTGATGTGCTTATGCTTAAGGACTGCAGACAGTGTGGCCTGATGAGAGCATGGGGCCTTTTGGGCCCCAGGACCAGCGTTTCCAGCTGCCAGGCAATGTGGGGTTTGACAGCCACCTGGAAGGCCTGACAGAGAAGAAGAAGGATCTTTCACCAAGGATGGTCCCTGATGTGCTGTCTGCTCCATCCAGATCTGAGAGACATGAATTTATACTGGCTCAGTTTGTCGGACAGTTCTGTGTAAGTCTTCTGATAATAGGGTGAACTTTTTGAGAAGAGGAAATCTGTTACAGATTAAAGAGTTCTGGATCTGCTCTTTTGTCATTTAGGATTTAAGGATCTTGATCAGAATGCAGGGGTACTGTGGGCTAAAATACCTGGTCACATAAATACATTACAAACAGTTTGTGATGGTCTAAGCAGTTGTTGAAGTAAATCAATTCAGACTAGAAAAGGGCATTTCCTGAAGAAAATGCCAGTTTGATTGCTGCAGCTGTAGCTTTGCTTTGAATGCTGATGTGAAGGATTGCTCTGAATTGCTGGAGAGTCAGAGCAATTCAGAGCTTTGTATGCCTCTGTGTGTCAGCCTGTCACCATGGTAACAGCAGAGGAGACCTCAAAAACCACTCCAACTTTGAGAGCCTGGCGTGTGATGGAGTCTGTAGCTTGAAATTTGTAGGAGGAGATACATTTGGCAGATGACACCGAAATTGCTTAATATTTGAAAAACTATAATTTGTTTGAAAAATACTTGAAGTTGACCCAGAATGTTCTGTTCCGTAGCAACGGCAATCCAACTAATAACACTTTAGTAATATAGGGGGTGTGCACCCCTATGCAGATAAATATGAGAATGCCGTGCAATCTTTTGCATGCAATATAAGGTATACAAACATCTGGAATGTCTGGCTCACACATGACAGCTGTGTTGTATGTATGTCTCTCTCTCTCAGGGTGAAGATGATCCATCCATGTCTCAGAATGTCAGCACTGCTGAACAGTACTTTGACAACAAGGTGGAGTGTGCAATACAGTCCTGCCCTGAACTGTTAAAGAAAGGTACAGGATTATCTACAGCCATCTTCAGGGCTGTTTGTTTGAATTCATATACTACACATTGGATGAAAATCATTATTGAATTGGGCCCTGTTGCTGATGAGAAACTCAGTTTGTGATTGAACTAGATAATGGGATTAAAGAAAAACTGAAGATGAGGATGACGTCTTCACTACTCCAGCTGAAGGGTGTTGACTGGTGTTGTCACATAATTTACCGAAGACAGCAGTATTATATATATAATATAATATAATATAATATAATATAATATAATATAATATAATATAATATAATATAATATAATATAATATAATATAATATAATATAATATAATATAATATAATATAATACTGATGCACAATTGTTAACCTGTGTACAGAATAAGCTCTAACAAATGACCTTTGACCTTCAAAATTCATGGAGAGAAATGTTAAGAAAATCTTTCTTTAGAAAGAAGGAAAATAAAAATTCCTAGATTATATATTTTTTTGTTTAATGAGATGTTTTCTGATTATGTGAACAGATATCCAGTCCATGTTTCCTGAGGCTCCATCCTCTGATGTGATGGTGGTCACAGTGACCCAAAAGACCGAGAACGACATGACATCATGGTGCATGGAGGTGGAACAGGAGCGAGAGCAGATGCTTGACAAGGTAAACCGATGTCTGCAGTCTGTATTAGGTAGAGCTGAAGCTGATGTAGGTGTTTGCTTATTTGTCTGCCCTGTCACAAAATGGCATTAGTTAAATTAGTTGCACTGGAATAGCAGCCAGCTGCTGCCTTACATTTTTTGACATAATAGTTGGTCAGCTAACGTGTTGTTGAAAAATGATTGTTGGATTGATTTATTTCATCTAATTGAGACTTGCAGAATATTGGATGAACTTGTCTCTAGTCACAGAACATGTAGTCCAAGTCTTTATGGTTACTGTAGTCAGACCTCTGCTTCTCTGTACCCCGGTGTTTAGTAACCTTTATCCAGCCTTCCCTTTACTAACCCACTCAAAAGATGTTGTTGTGGACATAAGAACTGTTTGTTTGACGTTTTTAAGTCTGGGTCCATCACAGCACAGAAACAGCACTGGTTAAACTTACCAACACTCTTCTCACAGCCTCATACAACAGACTCATATCTGTACTTAGCAGGACCTCAGTGCTGCTTTCAATGCCACTGATCACATTATTTTTTTAGAACGTGATTGGGATTAAATGGACACGCTGGACTAGTTTAAAATATATTTATCAGACAGTTTCTAGTTTGTCCATGTTAGTGTTTTCTCCTTGTATCCAAAGGTTAGTCATCGAGTTCCACAGGGCACTGTATTTAGCATTTTATGGCTTTAATTTTAATCCCTGATCAGGGCTCTAGAGTTGGACATTTCTCAATGGTGAAACCAAAAAATATCCGAGGAGCGACAGCCAGAACATACAGAGAGAAAGCAAACAGGGAAATGAAGAGTGCTGTATGAACTTTGAATCTTCATTATGGAATACTGACAGGCAGACCTGTTGGCTAGTTTGTCCATAATTTGAATGAGTATTATTAAAATAGTTTTTATTTAACTGTGTTCATTAAACAAGACCCAAATTCATTTTAGGATGATATGTGATTATTAAGCCCGTTCTTATGTACAAAATGTACTGATGTGTACAAAAATATATGGATTAAGTGTGATGCAGTGCACCTAAAGAAAAAAAGTTAGGCACACCAGTGCAAAAAGTTAGGGCCCTGCTGATTAACACCCAGCTGTCCTGGTAGGACAAAGGAAACGGATGGGTTAGTCAAACTTCGGGCATGTCTTATAGGACATAAAGACCTCAATGACTTTTCTTCTGTTAAAGGTAGGGTAGGAGATTTCCTTCTGATGCACTTTTTGTTAAATTAGTGTAACTTCTCTTTACAATCCGATAGCAACCGATTAGTTCAGCAGTTTCGCTGTAAAACGAAGAATATGAATCATCTGTGGAAGCTATAAAACACTAAAAACATCAGCCAATCCTACGAGGCACCCCTGTGCATAGTTTTGGCTGGTTGTCACTCTCTTCCTGCTCTGCGCGCACCAGAGAGGTACGTACATGATGGCCGAAGTCACAGACTGGTTGGGAGGCGTGGCTTCGGGATGAGCTCAAGAGAACGGGCCGTGTGTTTACTTTCAAAATCTGGCTGACTCTCACTGAGTTTTCAAAATCTCCTACCCTACCTTTAAATCAAGTGAAGAACATCCAAAGGGGGGTGAATACTTTTTAGAGGTGTTTTTTAGACACTTAAGCACCATTCACATAACCACAGCCATGGCACATCAGTTGATAGAAAACAAGTAACAAATGGCCCACCTCAAGTTACACAACACCACCATGTCCTGTTATCATGTGAACCACGGCAGCATTATGTGTGAAGATTGTGAACAGACAAAGGGTAAAAAACCACACTGGGGTCCCTGCTACTCACTCTACTCACTCACTACTCCGGTAGGCTAGGATGTATTCTCTAACAAAGTAACACTTCATGTTACTTATTTTTGTTTTATGGTCACACTTGCTGATGATTAGTTAATCATTGGATTAGCAGCACCTGGCTGCTGCTTACCCTTTGAATTCCTGTGGGGGTGGGAAGTGAAAACTGTGTTTTTTACACAGGCTTTTGCATTTTGCCCTTATTTTTGTTAAAGAATCGCACGCTGTAATGCGAGTTGTTTATCATCTGAAGTTGTGTACCCAATTTTCAGGCAGTCTCTGTCCTGAAACAGAACCATAGAATATTGTTTTACTGTCACTGTGCCCAGGGAAAGTGTAAAGCAGTTAAAGCTCATGTGGCAAAAGGTTGTTCATGTTAAAGCGTTATGCTTTTGTGTTTCTCTTCTGTACAGTTTGTTGATGGAGCAAAGGAGATCTGCTCCGCACTGCAGAGAGAAGGATTCTGGGCTGACTTCATCGACCCATCATCAGGCTTAGCAGTAAGATTACGCTCATTGCACTCACAATGAAGACAATAATTGCACTGATTTTATTTATTTATTTATTTTTACTGTTTCAGTGCCACTGTTTCCATGGTTTTTAACAGTCAGTTGGCCCCTTTCACGCTCAAACCCTGTTCAGAATATTAATGTGCATGTCTTGAGTTTCAATAGCAAGTGGACAACCCCGAGTACAGCTCTAAAAGCATGTAAGGCTATGGTTGGCTACTAGGTATCTTTAATGCTACCAAAGGAATTGTTTGTGCCATTTTTTAGTTACTTAAAGCACATCTAGGTGAAAGAGAGAGAGAGAGGGAAAGAAAGCAACACAACGCAGATGTTTGTATTCTCTTTCCCCTCTTACCCTTAACTGTCTCCCAAGCTTCACGGGCTGCTTCAGCAGCACAGACTGAAAATATCATCTGCATAACAGGAACAAATGGTCGCAAGAATTAGAGAGCTGAAGAATTATCATTAAGAAACCTTTATTAGTCCCACAATGGGGAAATTGCTTAAGGCCTTGCCTTGCCCAAGGACACACAACAGTGACTAGGAGTTGGGATTGAACCACCAGCTTCTGGTTATTGGACAACCCTGCTATAACCCTGCTATACCACTGAGCCACTGCTGCCCATAGATGTAGATATGCAAACTTTCAATATTAATCTTTTGTTCTTCTCTCACACACTAATAATTATTAAATAAATAAATGGTAAAACAATATCACTAAGATGGTGTAGCGACTTCCTAAAATCCAGATGGGTTCAAATCATACATTCACAGCCCATTTCTGGGCCAACAGTCAGTGCAAACTTGAGCCTTGTAGTAGCAGCTGCATACTGTTGAATGGATGATAAAACTTGAAGCCATCAACAGCTTTACTGAAAGCTGCAGTTGTGTGTCCTTGATTGCCTGGTTAGATAAGTTGTTAAAGATTGTGAGCTCCCCCACCATCTGTATTGTCATTAGTTTGACATTTCAGCAGTATTTACTGTGTACAGCCCATCAGCTTTTTTAATTATGGCCTTGGGGCCTAAATATAAACATGAGTTGTTTTTTATTTTTTTTATTTTAGATACTTTATTAATCCCAGAGGGAAATTCTTTACGGCTGCTGCCAAGCAGTGTCATACAATGACTAGCAAGGCGCGCCACAGGCTAGGGTGAAGTGTCTTGCCCAAGAACACACAACAGTGACTAGGGAGGAGTCAGCTATACCACTGCACCACTGCTGTCCCTAATAAAATTGGATGTGATTGGATAGCTGTATGGTAAATGTGTGTTCCTTTCCAGTTCTTCGGCATGTACACCAACAACACACTGTTTGAGACTGATGACAGATACCGCCACCTGGGTTTTCAGATTGAGGACCTGGGCTGCTGCAGAGTAATCCGACACCCTCTGTGGGGGACGCATGTCTTTGTGGGGTCCATATTCACCAATGCCCCACCTGACACACCTGTAATGAAGAAGTTGCAGGGCAGCTGAACACTGAGCCAACAGCTTCTATTAAAACGATGTAAAACATGTCTAAACTGTTGTGTATGTAAGACTCATCTTTATCTTTGCAGCACATGATAAAGACATGTTTACTGATATTGATTTTATTTGTTAAAATCTAAAAAAACATTGCCGTTTTCACAGTTAAGGGTTTCATGACTGAAGTTGTGTGGTCCCTGCATCCAAGCAGATTATAAGGGAAGAAAAAGTCATCAGTTATTATTTAGGACCTGTTCTTAGCCTGCTGGGAGTTCAGGGGTCTGACTGTGCCAACATGGCATTCTTCTGTTGTAGCTGCAAATGTAGCCAATATTTTTCATCCTCACAGTTCCTGCATTAAACGTTCCTACAGATTGGATATTCTCTGCCAAACTACCCTTTAAGTGCCTCCCAAAACAATAAATAGTCTGGGTGCTAAAATGTCCAAAAGTGCCTTACTCTGTAGGACATCCATCAACCCCTGTGAACCCACTGCACAGATATGGAACTCCAATACCCCAGAAAGCAGCAAACAAAATGTAGGAACATTTAGAGAAGACTACTTTTATATTGAAATGCCAGGACTACAGTTACACATGATAAAGTTGAAAACAGATGTGCATGTTACATGATAATGTCGCATTAAAAGATGATGTAGGCTAGTGGAGGACAGTCCAACTGTGGAGCAGCACATCTTAACCTCACAGTAACCATGAGTAGTACACCTGGTCTTCAGGGGCTGTGTGAGGACATGTCCCATAGGTTTAAGGCATTTTATAATATCAGGATGAAGCTGTGGTCTCTGTCAGTCCATCAGCCGTCCCTGCTGGTTGTTACGATGTGATGTTAGATTCCATATTTCTCCTTCAGCTTGTCCACCAGGGCAATGTACTCATTCATGGCATCTTCTTTACTCTTGCCTAAGTGAAAGAAAAACCCATTTACATACATAAATAAGCCATGACATGATGACACCATGGGCATCCAGACTGGTCTGTGGTTAAGCAGCACCAGGAAAACATTCCTTGAATCATAAATAGCTGAAATTTAGGAAAAGATGCGTCACAGAATCTATTCCAGTGTGTTGTTACACCATTCTGTCAAAATTAACTTTCATCTATCTGCACTGTAGTCGCTGGTCTGTTACATCGGACCGCACAGCACAGCCTTTGCTCCGCATATGCATCAGTTAGCCTTAGCTGCCTGCTTTTCCTTGGTTCCCGGTTCAGGTGTGATAAGTACTGACTACTGCTAACAGAGAAATCCCCACGAACTGCATTAACCCACATATCACACTTTTGGCCCTTCTCCAAGTTATTAAAATTCTACTGACCATTTTGTCCGTATTGTAACATGCTACAAAGACAAAATGTTAATTTGGTGTCTAATATATTCCACTGGCAGGTCCCATGATAACCACATAACACAACATGGCTTAAATGGTAAAAATACACAAGGCAAATTAATAATTATCTGAGCACTCAGACCTCCACCTTAAGATAGAAAAATACAATTGCCCTTCATCTACACTCTGGTGGGTCCAATCTATTGCTGTAATGATCAAGGGTTTGGAAATCAAAGTTGCTTTGCCAGGAAAAAGAAAATACATACCTTTCTCCTTCTCCCAGGCGTCCCATTTAGCTTTCCCAGTGAAATCCAGCATACCTGGACGAGCTATGAACAGAAGACAAAGACAGCTGTGACTAAATAAATGTAAGTAAATTAAACTAACTCTTTACTTTAGCAAAATTATGTTGATGTTTTCCAGCACATATAATTCAGAGGTTAATATGCAATGATGCACCTACAAATTTTGAAAGAGATGTTAGATGTTAAACCCTCCACACAGTCCATGACCCAAAGATTTACAGTTCCACTAGTCTGACATGATGCTGTGGTTGGTCAGTCAGGGCTCTCACCTGTGTTGACATCACCCACAGTGGCCTGCTTGAACAGAGAGTAGACCTGCAGCATCTCCTCATCTGTCGGCTTTGCCTTCAGCTGCTTCACCTCAGCTGCTGCTGCATCAAACTTAGCCTGCAGAGGGAAGGAGGACAGCATGTCAATACTCAAGTGAGAATAACATGTTATACTATGTGGACCAAAGTGTTTCCAATTGCCACTGCCGGTTTCAGCAGTGTTTACTTTGTGGTAGGTTTATCAACATGAAGTATTACCACGCAGCAGCCCTTGTGGCCATCACACCAGTTACCTTTGATCAGTGAATTCTAATCTATTCATCCTTGAATTGCAATTTGAGGAAAATTTGCCTCGGTGCTTCTGATATCGCTGCGTCAGATTTTTATTCTACAAACTAGGGATGCACCGAATATTCGTCACCGAAAATGGCCCATAAGTGCATTTTTGGTTTTCAACCCTCTGTGCTTTATCAAGACTGTACTTGATCTGCATAATAAAGATAATTTCAGAGAGAGCCCGCACAGAGATGGTGAAGTGCACATCGCAGAGAGCAGACCGCAGAAAAAAGGACTCGTCTCTGCACCAGGTGAGGGACACGCACCCTCGTTGTCTGATACGTTCAGTGAGATCCTGCAAAAGAGTGCCTCAAATAATAATAGGAAAACTATTCTGTTCCGATTTACTGATTTTTCCCCTGCTAGATGTTTATTTAATTTGACAAAGTAAAATGCACTGGCCCTATTAAATAAACTCTCTTAAATCTTTCTTGACAAGCTCAATACTGCTTACCTGTATTATATTTAATTTTATGATCTTGCAGCAGGCCATGGGCATGCACATTATTATTCAATGTACACACGAGTGGGGTCAAGTTAAACATTTTGTTTTGTATTTTATTGCATTTTTTATGCATTGTTTGAATGTGCTAAATAAATATTTTCATAATTGTGTAACTGATTTATTCTTTGAAACATTAATATTAATGTAAGTGCAATGCCTTGATTTTAGTGGGGTTGGTACACAGTCACAGCCAAAAATGCAATGGTGCTTGGTTTTTTCATTTGAGTGCATCCCTTCTAGAAACAAAGCATTTAGTTAACCTTAGTGCAGCATCAGTAAGTTATCAATAATCCGTTGAAATAAAGTAATAAAGATACCACGGCAGAGCTTCAGACATTAATGCAGCACACTTTGGAATTCGCTCCATTCCCTGCCAACTAGGCCAAAGGGGAGAGCTGGAAGGAGAAGCTGATCTGTTTCAGGCGTAGATTATGTGGGAGCAGGCTCGTCGCTGTACAGATGTGTTACTGCTGAAGTGTACCCAAATGCTAGAATGTAACTGTCAGAGTGTGATGGGCAGCAAAGGTTCCGCAGCAGGAACAAAGGTCTGCTGCAGGGGGTCTTTGCCCGCTGGACACTGCTGTAGGTCAAAGGTGAAAGTCTGCAAGCCTGCGCGTTCCCGTGCCAAATCTAACCTTACATACAACACTACCCTCCAAGTGAGTGGGGGAGCGATCAGAATCCGTTTGATCCAAAGCTAATAATACACCGAGCTGCTAACTGCTGTCAGTCCATTCGCCACCAGTGACGGAGGGCGAACATTAAACCACATTTACTGAGCGCACACAACCATGTGGGCAGCAGCGCGACCGCGCACAAGTCATTCAGCAGCGCTTTAGAGGACACTTCATACTTCACATTATCGTTCGGAACGACTCTCTTTTGTTTGACGGGCACATTTTGGGGAACGCAGCTCCCTGCCGTGCGGTCTAGCTAGGACACGTCAGAACAGATAGCGGCTCAGTTAACGGGACGCCGCGGAAGGTCTTAGCCGTTTGATTAACAAACTTACCTGCACATCAGCCATCTTTCGGAAGTGGTCAGGCAACGCTAGCTGTCGGCAGTGGACGCAGGCGAAGGAAAGGACGGTGGGGTGATGAACGCTACGGTCCCCTCCCTCATGACGACAGGCCACCCGCTTCCTGGTCGACCCCCCGGAGCCTGTCACGCGCCATTGGCTGCTTTGATAACTGACACACTCTCGCGGCCGTTCAGTGGATGGCGTGAACATTTCGACCAATCAGGCGTTTACAAGCATTTCAGCACGCGGGCCAGAGGCTGTCCTCCTGCTTACAACCAAGACATGCCCATTCACAAGAATACAGCTGATGTTTAAATCCGGTTATTGAGCACTAAGCAGGGGACAAAGTACAAAATATGGAGCAATCATGGAGTCATGACCCAGTGAGACTGTTTGCTGATATTGCTGTCAGGTTTTCTGTGATTAACCCTTGTATGTGAAGAGGAAATATCAATAACATGAACAAAGTGAAATCTATCTGATAAATATGATTTCACCAGCCTAGTGCTGTCCCTGTAATCCTAATCTAATGTTCTAATCTGTGTAGTCAAATGCTGTGATCTGTGGTGTCAAAGGCCGCACTGAGAGCCAGTGGAACGAGTACAGAGACAAGTCCACGGTCTGATGCCATGAGGAGGTCATGTGACTTTACCCAGTGCAGTTTCTGCGCTGTGGTGGGCTCTGAATCCAGACTGGAACACTTCAAACAGCCTGTTAAATGACCACCTGCATAGGAACAGAGAGTATCTGAGAAATAAGGCGAGGTTGGAGTTTTCTAAGGTGTCTGGGTCCATGGAAGGTTTTTGTAAGTATAGGAATGATCACAGCAGTTTTAAATGCCTGTGGGACATATTCTGTTACAAGAGGCTGATAAACGTTTGATGTGCACAACACATGCAGATTCCTATGGTTGCAGTTATTTGTGTCTTTTTTAAGGGAGGACAGACAAGAGGCGACAGATTGTTAAACGTTGTTATGACTTTCAACATGGATTATCTTAGTAGAACTGATGCATATGGAAGTTCAAGAAAGTTGTACAAACCCCAAGAAGACAACAACAGCTTACTGTCAGTGTCATTTTCACACTGCTTTTCTTCCAAATTAAAAACAGGCCAAAAACGTAGTTATTTTTGTAGTTTGTGATTGGACACTCGAACCTCCTCGACGTAAAGGACAATGAACAGGATTCACACGCAAAGGACTCTACTGTACAAAAGATTAAAATAAAAAAATCTTTATTCAGTTACAATGAACTTTACATTTCACTACAGGGAACAAAACTCCCTATAGTGCAAAAGGTGTCACTCATGACCAAACAAACTTCAGCACATTAGCAGGGCTTCTGTTTATGTAAACTAAAAAACATTTAATTGAACATGTTTAAGAACAAACATATGTCTGTGGTTACAAGTAATAATAAGATAGATAATAAAGATAATAAACATAATAAAACAACGAGGAAAGGCAGAAGACACGTAAATGTGTCTTTTTTGTGTCATGCTCGACCTTTGACCTCTGTCCTTTTGAGTCTCTGTCACCAGGCGGTTTTGGGGTTTGCCTTAAAAAGGCCATAGTCTTCCTTTCTGAAGAAGGCCACTTCTGTTTCATTGGCTGAAAGATTGAAAACAAAGTAACACATGTATTCATTAATGTACAAAGATTTCCATCAATATAAAAATCTTTTTCTGATACACTGATTCATTGTGTCTGTATTATACACTGAAAAGCTGGACTGATGAAAGAAGTCCAGCTCTTTACTTTGAGTGGGTATGCTTTGGTTTGAAAAAGTCACTAAAAGACAAAGTAGTAGGGCCTTGATGTACATTTTTAAGAATTATTCCTAATTTGTAATAAAAATCTTTTTAAAAATAAATGTTATGAATGAATGAATATAACCTATTCTGTTATTGATGGTTTTATCCCTTGACTTTCTTCAATTTCAAGGATAATCATTCATACATTTACAGTTGGGAGATGCAAACAGGAAGTACGATGTGATGGTAATCAGCTGCTGGTCATGTGAGACATAAAGTCTAAGCCTGAGACAAGTTTTTAGCCAATCAGTGTTCTTCCTGCATACAGCCACGTACCACAGCTGAATTTAACATGGTTCATCAAAATCTAGTTATCCATTTGATATTCCTGCTTTATCCACTGGGTGAGAGTACACCCTGGGCAGTCCTATAGGTGCACACCAAGACAGGCAACAGTTCACACTCAATTCTCCAGCCAATTCAGAGTCACCAGTTAAGCGGACATATGTGATTCTGGTCTATGAGAGGCAGACCCACAGAGATGCAAACTGCACACAGAACGGACCAACAATGCTAACAATTATTCATTATCCAAGTGAACGTGGATGCTGTAGAGGACTCCAGCAGCTTTCCCTGCCTGGTACCAGGCAGTTCTGCACGGCTCTTCATGACATTTGGCTCCTCCTACTTATGCCTTATTATTCCACACTGCCTGCTGCTCGTGTAAGCTGTCAATAAGCTATTAAGTCCATAATAAGCACATAAAAAATGGAAGTTGGTATGGAAGTTTGAGCAGTACACGCACATGACTACTTTTTGGCTTTTGCTGGGTAATGACCCTTTGGTCATGTCTGTTTAAAGGACTCTGGTTTATATACAGTGCATCAGGAAAGTATTCACAGCGTTTTATTTTTCCACACTTTGTCATGTTACAGCCCTTATTCCAAATTGTATTAAATTAATAGCATTAATAGCAGTTTTGCCCATTCTTCTTTGCAGTAATTCTCAAGCTCCATCAGGGTGGATGGGAGACGTCTGTGCACAGACATTTTCAGGTCTCTCCAGAGATGCTCAATCGGATTAAAGTCTGGACTCCGGCTAGGCCACTCCAGGACATTCACAGAGGGGTTCTGAAGCCAACCCTTTGAGATCCTGGCTTTGTGCTTCGGGTCGTTGTCCTGCTTCGCCCCAGTCAGTCATACTGCTCTGGAGGTAGGAGGCAGGTTTTCATCCAGGATATCTCTGTATATTGCTGCATTCATTTTTCCTTCTATCCTGACTAGTCTTCCAGTTCCTGCTGCTGAAAAACATCCCCATAGTATGATGCTGCCACCACCATGCTTCACTGTAGGGATGGTGTTGGTCTGGTGATGAGCGGTGCCTGGTTTCCTCCAAACATGACGCCTGGCAATCACACCAAAGAGTTCAGCCTTTGTCTCATCAGACCAGAGAATTTTGTTTGTCATGGTCTGAGAGTCATTCAGGCAAATTCCAGATGGGCTGCCATGTTTCTTTTACTAAGGAGTGGCTTTCGTCAAGCCTGATTGGTGGATTGCTGCAGAGATGGTTGTCCTTCTGGAAGGCTGTCCTCTCTCCACAGAGGAATGCTGGAGCTCTGACAGAGTGATCATCGGGTTCTCGGTCACCTTTCTGACTAAGGCCCTTCTCTCCCGATCGCTCAGTTTAGACGGCTGGCCAGCTCTAGGAAGAGTCCTGGTGGTTCCAAACGTCTTCCATTTACGAATAATGGAGGCCACTGTGCTCATCAGGACCTTCACAGCAGCAGAAATGTTTCTG
The DNA here is from genome assembly GCF_900634625.1 of Parambassis ranga. Classification (NCBI taxonomy): domain Eukaryota; kingdom Metazoa; phylum Chordata; class Actinopteri; family Ambassidae; genus Parambassis; species Parambassis ranga. The sequence continues at coordinate 22,347,350 of NC_041041.1, forward strand.
TATCCTTCCCCAGATGCCTCAAGACAATCCTGTCCCGCAGGTCTATAGACAATTCCTTTGACTTCATGCTTGGTGTTTGTGCTGCATGGTCAACTGTGGGACCGTATATAGACAGGTGTGTGCCTTTGTCAATCAACTGAATTTACTGTAGGTGGACTCCAATTAAGCTGTAGAAACATCTGAAGGATGGTCAGTGGAAAAAAAATGCAACTGAGCTTAATTTTGAGCTTCATGGCAAAGGCTGTGAATACTTATGTAAATGTGATTTTAATAGTTTTCTATTTTTAATAAATTCAAAAAAATGTAGAAAAATCTTTTTCCACATTGTCATAATGGGGTATTGTGTGTAGAATTTTTTTTGAGGTAACAGATTAATTTAATACTGAAATGAGGCTGTAATGACAAATATATATTATATACACACATGTGTGTGTATATAAACCAGAGACTCATGATCAGCTAGTAGTTTGTGGTGTTGCTGAAAGATAGTAAGTGTAGTAAGTGATAGTAAGTGACTTTAGTCTCAATAGTCTGAACAGAACATTTAATCGAGTGATTACTGACAGCAGTTTAAACCTACCAACACCAGCAGCTCTAAGAGTTTGTCCGTCTTGTAGAATAAGTTTGTCGTCGTCATCTAAACTCATCACCAATTCATTTGTCTGTGGGAAAGATAAATGATGAAATTTTTAACAGAATGCAGGCTCCCTAAAAATGCAGACTTCCTAAAAAGAGAGTACATTGTTTTAAAAAAGGGAAGTTGCAGAAAGCCATTGAAAAGTAGATCATATGTAAGAAATGGGTGCTGTCCCTGCTCTAACCTACTGTAACTAATATTCATTACAGAACATCAAATGTATGTAAAAAGATATTGCACATAAAACAAAGCACTGGTTTATGTAAAAAAAAGCAACAGACTAATGATAATAAACCTAGTGTGTTATCACCTGTTATTCGTGATACCATTGCTAGTATTACATAGTCTGTAGAGTAATTGTATATTCCATTTGTGCCTAATGTACAAAAGAGAGGCCAAAACACTACTCATCAAATAGATACCTTTGATCCATGAGCTTGATGGATGACCTTCATCGTGTCTGAAAGTACAAGACCACAGAAAGATGCTGAGTATTTATTGTAGGTGACACAGGGTGCACACAGCACACACACTACTCCCACAATACACAGATATTTAGAAAAAAATGATTATGTAAGATCAACAGTTTGAAGATGTAATTGAGGACTGAGTTTTCGGAGGTTCATAGTGGGCACACAATTCCTCATGCTTCTGTCACATAGGCTACATACCATAAGCATATTTCCTGAAAGGAGGAGGAAGTCCAGGTCTGGTTGCAATATCTGGAAGAAATATGTCAGATTCATCTGAGGACTATTCCTCTTTATACTTTAAATGTGCAAAGTGAGAAAGTTGTTTGGAGTATGTATGAGTGGATTTGGTGCTGCAGCATTGGGAAAGATGTAACAAGACTTTCATTAGACATTATTATTAGACATTATTTTCCAAATGAAGATGTGCTGTAAATGCTGTTACTGAGTGATATCAGTGTGTATTTAAGCACAATACTAAATCAAAGCCCCGATGCATTTCTTTAAGTCACAAAAATGAATGTATAATTTCCCATGGTTTTTCATTCGCCATGGTAAAAATGTCTTTTACTTTTCAGTTTTAGGTGATTACGTTGCGTTGCAGGAGGCTCCTTACTTTCATTTATCATAGGCTCTATATGCACGAAGACTTTTAAATCAATTTTAATACATGTATTCCTGCTTAAATTGATTCAGCAATTAATCATAAAACTAACTGTTTCGCAGTTTTTTAACACTTGCCGTGTCCTGTGCTCTGTGCCTTGATGGATTTGCGCGGATCTGAACAAATGGCTTGTTTTCATTCAGGACTGACGTAGTTTGTATCAGACTCAGGAAACCCAATACTTTCCGGGCTACAGCCACCTGTGCTCATCACACTGACGCGTAGTTCTGTGCGTGCCAGTTCATGAAAGCTGCGGATGATGCTGATTTATTCACCTTGTCTGACGAGCTGCATGAAGTCCTGCACCGTTTGGTCTAACCCGACCCCGTGAAACACCACAGGTTTAAAGTTCCTGTGTTCAAAAGACCTGACCAGACGAACCGTGACCACAGCCTCACCGGACATGTCCTGCAGCTCAGCTACTAATAGTTGGAACTACACTGCACGTGGAACGTTGTGTTGTTTTCGAAGTGTGTGTTGGGCGTAAGTAGTATCAAGCAAGTGATCCGCTGTGTAACTGAACAGGCCAGAATAATCGAGAAGTCTAGACTCGATGAGTCCATGAAGGAGCGCCTCCTTATCTATCCTAAGTAGCGCCCCCTGCTGTATTGGGGTATGCATAACATGGAGAAACCAATTGATTTTTAATACGTAATGATGGTAATAAATACTGCAAATATTAACAGTCCGGTTCACATAAAATAAAGGAGGGGAAATTCCGTTTGATACAGTTTTATGGTGACTATTACACTGCATTATTCTGTGTCACATACAGTGTTTCACCAGAACATATACACACAATATACTGTGGGCTGCAATATGTATCTCGCAGCAATGGTGTAAATGATGCTGTCCCCACACTCGCCCGCCCCAATGTACACTGCTCAAAAAGTAAAGGGAACAACACAATGTAACTCCAAGTCACACTTCTGTGAAATCAGCCTGTCCAGTTAGGATCAACACTGATTGTGAATCAGTTTCAGCTGCTGTTGTGCAGATGGAACAGACAACAGGTGGAAATGAGAGGCAGTGATCAAGACAGCCCTATAAAGGAGAGGTTCTGCAGGTGCTGACCACAGACCATTTCTCTGCTCTCATCCTTTCTGCCTGATGTTTGATCACCCCTAGAGGTAGCATGAGGCGGTGTCTACAACCACACAAGTTGCTCAGGTAGTGCAGCTCATCCAGGATGGCACATCAGTGAGAGCTGTGGCAAGAAGGTTTGCTGTGTCTGTCAGCACAGTGTCCAGAGCATGGAGGAGATACCAGGAGACAGGCCAGTACACCAGGAGAGGTGGAGGAGAGGGACCATGAGAGGGCAACAACCCAGAAGCAGGGCCGCTACCTCCTGCTTTGTGCAAGGAGGAACAGGAGGAGCAGAGCCCTGCACAATGACCTCCAGCAGGCCACTAATATGCATGTTTCTGCTCAAACTGTCATGCAGGGTGATTGGCATTTGCCAAAGAACACCAAGATTGGTGTATTAGCCATTGGCACCCTGTGCTCTTCACAGATCATCATCTGGCTGAAATGTGTCAGCAGTTCCTGCTGATCAAACATCAGGCAGAAAGGATGAGAGCAGAGAACTGGTCTGTGGTCAGCACCTGCAGAACCTCTCCTTTATAGGGCTGTCTTGATAACTGCCTCTCATTTCCACCTGTTGTCTGTTCCATTTGCACAACAGCAGCTGAAACTGATTCACAATCAGTATTGATCCTAACTGGACAGGTAAGTAATCAAAACCCAAGGAACAGGCAAAAACAGCTTGATCACAGAGAAGCAACAGAACAAACTGCCAAGGACTGAACTAAGCCGAGCCTCTGATACTGCTGTCGATGCACTGATTGGCAGCAGGTGTGATGATCAACTAGCGAGGAGGAGTGGAGGAGGGAGCTGCCCAGGAGACCCACACAGAGCCACACACCAACATGCATAGAGAGAGAGAGAGAAGAGCAAAGGAGGGAAACAGAAAGGGAGAAAACAAACCCAAAATCTGGCAATAATAACAGAACCATAAAAGTTCACTTATACCATCAAGACACACTGTCAAATTACTCATGAGAGCAACGCTGAAGGCTAAATTCAGTCATTGTCAAGTTCTCCAGCCTCCTATGAAAAATGCTCTTGTCATAAAAAATGAGTGTTGTTGTCTTCTGCTGATGGAAAATTTGGCTTGTGATCTCATAATGAAGACAATGAAGACTAATGTACCACAGTCAGACCAGATGGGCTGTAGATTATGCTTTATTGTGCATGTCTGTTTAACTACATAGTGTTAACATGCTGTAGTCCTGGCCTGCATTGTGTAGCACTGCTTGGCCAAATGTGTCAAAGTGATGTTTACACAAAGTTTGAGTGAGTGACAGTTTGTTAACATTTGAGTTTGGCTGCTGGTGATGTTCAGCTAAGGGTGTCCTCACAGACTGTGTGCCTCCAGGCAAGGACCAGATGCAGTCAGTAGTCTGGACCAATCTAAACCTGTGTGTGTTTGTGTGTGTGTCCTAGAGCAGTCTGCTCATATTACAGCATTGCTTTCATACCCATGGTGTGCTGACAAAAGTAATAACAGCAGACTGTAATGAATAAAGTGAGTTATATTCTGACTGGATGCCATCTGACTGAAACGTAAATGCAAACAACTGGATTACACAATCCTTCTAAATACCTTTGTGCAACAGCATGTTGTATTTGAAGTGGGACTGAACTTTCTAACGTGCCACCTCACTCCTCACTTGTTATTTATAGTGAACATTTTGTTCCTCGCAGAACACAGACAGCAGGAACAGACAATGACATTTGCAATACTGCCTTCAATACTAGTGGAGAACATAGTGCCAGATAGTGTGCCGGAGTGTAAAAGCAGCCTGCGGGCTGGTCTAGCATGTAAGGGAAAGTAGAAAGATCACCACATATCAATAAAAGTCAGCATCCACAAAACAATAAAAGCCAACAGCACTGATGCTCTCTCTTGTTTAAAATAGGCACTTTCTTTATAACCTGTAGTCCATTTGAATTTGATAGCAACTAGGTTATCCACTTCACAGTGAGAGCCATGTAGCCTACCAGGAGGACACAATCACATGCTAAAGAATGTCTCCCAATGGTGTGAATGCAAAAACATTCACTGTTTATGTTGCTTTGAGTGAATGAAATTCCCTAAAATTGTATCAGTATTAAAAACCCAGGCTTGGTCTAACCTCCAGTTCTGTGCGTGCATCCTCTTGTCACTGTGTCTTTCATCTGAGAGTTGGCTGTGGTCAGCTGAGCTCCTCTCAGCTCCAGGCAAGACAATGCATTTCTAATGTGCTCTTCTCTCCCTAGCAAAGGGCGCTGCCCTCAGTGGATTTTAACTTTGGTTGTGACTTGGAGGAAGGTCGCTGTAGAACATAAATAAAAAGTTGCCTCTGTTTAGGCGGGGGTGCAGTGGTGTAGCTCTGGAAAAAGTAAGTAATTTTACAAACAGTACACTGGATATGTTCGATGATCTCCATCCTCTACACCTAATTTATCAATTACTGGATTAACAACAGATTCTTCTCTTGTTAAAATGTCTGATATGGCTCTTGAACCTGATTTCTGATTCCTGTCAAAAATGCATCCGGCCTTGAATCAGAACACATGCTTAATTAAAACCAAATATAATATTAAAGTAATGTTACTAATATAATTAAATGTAGCATCAAAATACATACATACAAGCTAGCAATCAGCAACACTCATTGACAGTGCTGCTGCAGAAGGGGTCAGCAACATGAAATTCCTGGGAGCCCGTTTGTCGGATGACCTGACCTCCACCACCAACACAGCAGCAGCTGCCAGAGAAGCCCAGCAGCAATTTCACCCCTTCACAGACTTAGAAAGGAATGACTCCCCACTCATTACCTCAGCATGTTCTACAGAGGAACTATGAATCTTAAGATTTATCAGACACTGAAGCCAAGATCATTAAAAAAGCACAACAATCAGAGGCAACTGAGGAAATCCCTGGATGGAGAAAGGCACGTGAGGGTGAACGCAGAGAAGGATGACTTGAGCCAGGCACACTAAGCAGGTGACTGACAGACGGGTGAGCTGACAACAGAGAACAACAAGGGGAGGTGAGAAGAAACAAGAACAAGGGAGAGAGAGAGAAAAAAACAGGAAGAAACAATAAGCTATGAAGACCCCATAGCTACTTATTGCTCTTCCATCAACCCCCCCCAAAAAAAAAATTCATCATGGGTTTTACTCTCACATGCAGTTTTCTTTGGCTTTTAAAGGCTCTCTGCTCCTCCCACCTGGAGGCTAGCTCATAGCTGATGACTGTTGTAACTCTACCTACACATTAGACTGTTGCTCCATTTGAAATTAGCCTCAGAAAGGAACTGACATGCAGAGAGAAAGTAGAAGGACAAACCTCCAGTCTCATCACTATATTTAACGATACATTTTTATTACATTCATTTCAAATCCATTTTATTTATACAACACCTTTTACAGTCACAATTGGTTGTAGGTGCTTTAGAGAAACCCAGAGCCTGAACCCCCAAGCAAGCAAACAGTGGCAGGAAAAACTGCCAGGACAGAGAGGATGAAGGAGAGAGAGAGGAACAAACATGCACAGTAACATCATTCATCAGTCAGAGCTAATATGTTATTCAACTTATACTAGTACTACATAGAAAATGTCATAGTGTTGACAGTAGACACTGGATTTGTCAAAGGACTGGGTGCCGTTTAGCATGTTGATCTGGATGGAAAGAGTCCTGCAGAAAGATACAGAGAAGGAAAAAAGGGGGAGGAAGAGACACAAAACTATGAGGAACACTGGACATATAACGTGCCTTTACTTTCTCCAAATGTTTCATTTTAAAGGTGGTCTCCACCAAACTGTGATGCCCCAAACCTTCATGTCCCTGTGTGTCTTGTTTGAGCTAAACAGATTTCCCTCATTTGAAGCTTCTTCATCCTGCTAACTTTCGTCCTTTTGACTAAAATAACCCGGAGGAAAAACCTCAATCTAATGTGAAGAATTGTTCACCAGTTTAAGTTTGCATACCTGCATAACCAAACATTACTTTACTCTGGAAACAGAAAACATCAAATTCTTTCTTTTCTCTTATTTCCCTTCAGCAGCATGATGTTTTCAATCATTACATTGTAGGTACTGCAGCGTCTGTGTGGTAATGATCGTGGATAAAACACAGATGATCTTCAAAATAACAAAAGACACACAACAAAAACAAAAAAACAGCTGACGAATTGACATTAAAAGGAGAGCTACAGATGCTACTTGCATCACTGTCACTCACATAATCACTGTAATTACACATACCCTCCTGGGTATTATTGTGTCAAGACCACAACAGTGCAGGTCATATGTAAGCTACATATCTGGAGGACAAATGCTCTCAGTGTTGGAACCAGCTCGTTTGAGTGTTTTCGTTACAAAATTGTTTTGAGTCGTCTGAGCTTCACAGTCAAAAGGATGAAATCCATGAGTCATTGCTTTGACCAGAGTAGACCTTTGTGCAGCATTTTTATGAGGAGATAAACCTCAGGGCCTGTGGATGTATCAAAAACTGTTAGTGAAATAAATGTTTACAGAGGAAACAGTAACTTCATGTTCCTGTGCAGGGAATAGGGTTGTTAGAAGCTGTGAGCAGTCACAGATGTCCTGGTGAGAGGAACTAAGCTGAGTGGTGCTGGATCTTTATAACATAGCAGTAACACATTTTGTCTCGGCTTGTTGGTATACTGTGTGTCCCAGGTTCAGAAATTAGCGGATCAGCCTAGCCCTAGATCATTAAACTTATGACCTGGGTGGCAGGGTGTAGCAGAGCCCCTCACTAAGGCCAGTGGGTCACCGTACCCCTTCAACTTCCAAACATTCATTTTAATGTTAAATATGATTAAGTCTTGATTAAGATTGCCTTGAATCCACTACTAGACAAGTTGCTTCTCCATAAAAGGACATAAATTGACTCCACAAGACATGTGGATGGTTTAGACTTACTAATGTTAGTACCCTGGATCTAACACATGGCATAGAAACAAGTTTTGTTGACTGTCTTGTTGACAGTGCTGCAGCTTCACTACACACAGCTCACGCCACTCTGAAAAAGAAGGTCATGAATCAGAGGAGGCTAGCCCCATGGCATTATTACCAATTCATAAATCCAGACTCTTTAGCAGACATCAAGATGGGAGGGAGGGAAGTGCTATTCTTCTCTCTAATCTTGCACCAGTTTCTTTTCTCCTAATTGCAAATCACAAAGCACATCAAGTCTTTATTGCACTTTAACTTATTTAAATGTGTAGTGTTGAAGGAATGCCATTTGACTCTTCCTTACAGACCCTTTTATATGTGGCAATAAACACACTTATGAGGCAAATCCTTGCAGTTCCTTTATGCCATTATTCGTTATTATGGTGACAAGTCTCATCACACAGCACATTTAACAAGGCACTTTTATGATAGTGTCAGATATGTATTTGTATGTCCAAACAGGAAATTACTTTTTTCTGCCACAAGAGGTCGCACAAAGACCAACACAATGTCCATGTTAGGTTGGAGGAGGGATACCTTACCATAATAAGGAGCTGTTTGCGTTTTGGAAACTTTCCTTCTCCCTGTTTTTTGTTTAGTCAAGCAAAACAAAAAAAATTGTGAAAAAAGTGAAACATCATGATGTGAGTCATGGCAAGAAGCTCTTTCCCTGTCTACAATATAATAATTAGGTGCCTGAAAAGGAGTGGCTGCCAGGGTCTCACACCATTGCACTTCTCTTCATGTTTAAAACTGAAAGTATCCTGTATTAAAACTGACCCTCACCAAGCATCCATGTGTCACTGCCATGTTTTACCCACCCATGTAGAATTTTAAACTGTTACTCTCATCCCTATTTTAAAGACAATGCCAGCATGATAAGTTTCCATATATATATATATATATATATATATATATATATATATATATATTTTATTGTGTTTGTATAGTGCAGCGTTTACCATTGTAATTAGTTGCACCTATAGAAAACTGGTGGGTGGCCTGCCCCCCAGGTACGCTACAAACCACACACAATTTTAGTAAATCCTCCATGAGCCTTTTTTAAGCCCCTTACAGAGGTGCACAATCCCATGCAGGCACACAAGCACAAAGAGTAAACATGATGAGTCTGTTTGCTCATTTGTTTCTCAAATTCAAAGATGCTTATCACTGACATTGATTTGATTGTTCCCCATCAGGGGATGCTGTCACACTACAGGGGCTCTGTAGCTTCCTGTTCATGTGCCAGTGCACTTGTCTGCATGAATTATTTTCGTGGATCTGCTTGTGTAATGCAGTAATATCCTGTGTGTTTATGTGTATGTGTGTGTCAACGATCAGCGACATCGGGAAGCCCCTGGGAATTGACATGGGTGCTTTGTTAGCTGCTAGCTTAGCCTGCTGAGACAAGGGGATATGAGGAATAATTAAATCCTGGATCTGTGGAGATAAGGATTAACTGATCCTGACAACAGAAGGCAAGTTATGCCTCTGTAACAGATTAGACAGACAGAAAAGAGACACTAGTCGGCATTTAGATGGCTCCAGAAGTTAAAGGTGGTGGGGCACACTGACAGGCTTCTGTGGCCTGTGTTGACCTCCACAGCTGGAACCTTCACTGGAATTCATTTAAAAGCAACTCACAGATGATGTAAATTCTGATGAATCGTGCTATTTTACAAGAAGGTTTTTTTCATTTGCGGCTTCACATCATTTCACTATTATGAGCTGAGGCTGCTTACTGGACCCAGGATGAGAGAAACAGTGATTACAGGTTTAAGATTTGTATGCTGTCTCATGCAGACAGTGGTGTGAAAAAGTGTTTTTGTGTACGTTTGTCACACTTACAAATGTATTTGTGCTGCCCCTGCAGCTCCTGTCACCTCTACAGTTTGGACTTCTGTTCTGTGTTCTTGTCAGCAGCTCACATTATGTGGGCTTAAAAAGAAATAAAGGGGAAGTGTAGTGTAGAGAAAGGGCATGAATATATCCAGTAATAAAAGTTTGCAAGAAGAAGTGGTTTGGTCAGTCTGAGCTCCTGCGCAGGCCAGTCTGGAGTTCTTCTTACAAGAATATCTTCTTCAAGGACCTGAGGCTGCAATGCTGCTAGAATGAGCCGTCCTGACATATTCTAAAACATAACCCACCAAAACAAAATTAAAAAACAGCCAGTGATGCTTTTCAAATACATCTGTCTTTTCTGCCTCTCCTCTCAAAGACATAATCTGCATTAGGGCTGATTTTTCAGACAGAAGAGGAAATCTCTCACAGTCTGCTGAAAATTCAATGTGTCACTAATGCTTCTGGATCCCATTCCCTCAGAGCTGTGCAGATGGATTTATTCATACATAAAGATGGCATGATTATTATTGCCGTCTTAATCCAACAGGCCTTGCCCTGAACTTGTTACGTCAACAGCTCCGGACTCCCCTCTCGGTCCTTACAGACGATAAAAAGCGCTGGAAGCCTCGTTGTGCTTGGATATCTGCCGCGCCCAGCCATGCCAGAACGAATATTTCTCCTGTCAACTCTGTGAAGCAAAGTGACAGTGGCACCGCGCTACGCTGAGGGCAGTAGGGCTTTAGGGTTGCATCGTGAGTGATTCTCTCTCTCCTCCCTCCCTTCATTTGATCACGGGACTGAGTAACTCTGTTAGACTGTGTTTCAGCCCGGCTGTCAGCGCTCTCACCACCTTCCACCATTACGTCCCAAAGCAAAACGGACTTCTGCGCGCTTGCTTCTGGGACTCTCCAGAGGAAGAGAATCGTCACCGCAGTGGTTGGGATCGCCATGGTTTTGGCTCTCATCATTGCGATTCCCCTTCTGGTCCAAACATCTAAGACCGATGCACATTACGAGATGATGGGCACCTGTCGCATGATCTGCGACCCGTACAACCCCAAACCAAGCGCCACTGCTGTGGAGGTCATGCAAGACCTGAGTGCCATACCTTCACCAAGCTACGTTCAAGGGATTAAAGGCGAACCAGGTCGACCGGGAAAACCCGGGCCAAGGGGCCCACCTGGAGAACCAGGGCCACCCGGTCCAAGAGGGCCGCCGGGAAATAGGGCAGATTCTGTAAAAACCGGTTATCCCGGGGTAGTAAGCACAGCGCGAACTGAGACCGGTCCGGAGCTGGGCTCTTCTATCGGCGACGCAAAGATAGCATTTTATGTGGGTCTGAAAAATCCCCACGAGGGATACGAAGTGTTGCGGTTTGACGACGTTGTCACGAATCTGGGGAACCACTACGACGCGACGACTGGCAAGTTCACCTGCCAGGTGTCCGGAATTTACTATTTCGCTTACCATGTGCTGATGCGCGGAGGCGACGGAACAAGCATGTGGGCAGACTTGTGCAAAAACGGACAGGTAAGATTCTCATTAAAACCTGCACTGTGCACGCGCTGATTACATGTATCAAGGTGTTTGTCTTGCGCGTAAACAGCTCTGGTAACGGAGCCATGGAGCGCAATTACGCACTCAACCTAGTTTTACAATCGTGATGGTAGTGCTATTTTTACGTTCAGAATTATGTTAGTGTGGAACACGGTCCATGCTGGCGCTTTATCTTGATGTAAACTTTATAGTTTAGGCTCCATCCGCAACTGAATGTGCGCGCGCCTGGCTGTAAGAGGTTATTGCGCTAAACCAATCCCTCTCTCTCTCTCTCCCTGTCTCTCTCTCCCTCTCTCCATCTCCCTCTCTCTCTCTCTCTCTCTCTCCCTCTCTCCATCTCCCTCTCTCTCTCTCTCTCTCCCTCTCTCCATCTCCCTCTCTCTCTCTCTCTGTCTCTGTTTCTCTGTGGCACGCTCTCTATAGGTCCGGGCTAGCGCCATAGCGCAGGATGCCGACCAGAATTACGACTACGCCAGCAACAGCGTCGTCCTGCATCTGGACTCCGGGGATGAGATTTATGTCAAACTGGACGGTGGTAAGGCACACGGCGGAAACAACAACAAATACAGCACATTTTGTGGTTTCCTTTTGTACCCGGACTAACGTGTCAGCCCACTCATTATCAAGACTGGCGCAAATAACCCTCAGATGAATCCAGTACTGACTGTCACGAGGAAACTGACGCCATGAAACGAAGCTCGCCGCCATATATTCAGTTTTAACAATGAACTTTTTTAAAGCATGTAGATACAGTTACATTTTCTCCCGCAGATATGAAATAATTCCACACATTTCCGCCCCTTGCCTTTTCTTTTCAAACTCTGTTCTGTGGTAGGACCTTTTTAATGGATTGCCCTGCTCTGGAAAGAAGGGACGTTGTTAGGAGAGGAGATGTTTCAGAAATAAAATAACTTTATGTGTTTGCTCTTCTTGTTCAGAGGCTGTGCTGTAGTTGGGCTGACTTCACAGTGTATAATTGCTGTGCAGGTGTCATCTGGAAACCGAACTGGAAAGGCCTTTAATGACATAATTCTGTATGGTATGCTGTTTATGCTTGTCTCGCAAAGATTTATATATGTATACATTTATTCAAGAATAAATAAGTGGACCAATACAAGCTGTAGACCAATTCACTATGTTTCCAAATGTCTTTGTACTACAGTATTAATGTTGACTGGTAATCCTAATAAACAAATGTTTTCTATGTTGGTGTGAGGTTTGTGTAACTGTGGCCAAGGGCTGTCATCAAGAAAAAGGTGGAATGGTAAAAAAGGTTTAGATGTAACATGCAGTAGATTTTCATCAAAGGTTCACAGTATTGAATTGTGACCTCTAATGTACATGTACCTTTCACACTGTCTTATGTATATTATATTTCAGACATACTCTTTCTTTACTGTGGTTGCTTAACTTCTATATTTTCACTAGGTGACAATCTAGGTAAAAGTAGAAGATAGATAAAACAAACAACAACAAGGTTTAGCATTTAGCAACACAGAGCATTTAGGCCAAGCAGGTAACACACAGGGAGAGAGGTTTGTGGGCCGCTCTGCAGTTACAATTGGTCCTTTTTTACAGGATGATGGATATTTTTGGTCTTTTTCAGAGCCCATATGTTATTTTTTCTGGGATTTTCTGTCCATGTAGGAATGATATTTCACAGAATGTAAAAAAAGTGGCTGTTGTACCCGAGGACTTTGCAGTGGTGCCATTTATGTAATTATGGACGCCATAGCTGTAACTTCACAACACAACTAGTCCTACATGAGAACTATAGCAGTGTGTGTCCATGTACTGGACATACACGTTCTCCCCCTGCTGAGGGTCTAAGGTGTGTTCTCTTCGGAGAGAGTCTAGTGTAGATGATTACCAAAGATGTTTTCAAAAATACAGTTTCAGCACACACCGTGACAGGTTGCCTGTCAACAATCTGGGCTGACAGAACCATTCACACTCACACCTATGGCCAAGAGTCATAGGTGTGTCACTGTAAAACCTAACATGCACATTTTTGGCCTGTTAGTCCTGGCCCAAATATGTCAAAAGATGTGGGCTGCAGTAGAACTTTACAGAACGAGAGCAGATTAAATGTTAGGGAGACCGTCTTTAAAATGTAAGTGGCCTCAAGTTTCACTACATATTAAAGCATAATTTTCTTTGCTTATTCATTTATTGCACACAAAAAAACACAAAATTGCTGCAAAAATCAGAAAACCTGACAAAAACAAATGAGACTCGATTTAAGATAACTGTTTCTCTTTTAACAGGTGTTGAAGTCTATGAGTTATAGTCTTTTAAATGATAACTTCTCAGACAACATACACACTCTGGGGCTCTGAGTCTGAATTTGTTTGGGAGACAATTTCATGTCTCCCAGCAGCTGTCACACTTCATCAAATGTGCTTGCCTCTCTGCTAAATGAGAAGCAAAAGGTTTTTATGGCACAACACAAAAACAGAGCCGCAGCATCCCAACAGATTACATCCTAACAGAGGGATGTTCCGGCGTGGCAGCATAGTTTTGCAGCATCAAGAATAAAACATTCAATCTAACACTATTTGTTGCTTTCCTGCCTGCTGAGCCTGCTTGAGGGGGCTGTGGGGCAGACAGGTGCATGCTTTATGTGTCTGATTGACACCTGAGCCAAGGGTCTGACACAGATGCTAGATTTCTTCTCTAGCAGGACTAATAAAACAACAAGATGTTCTCTATCACTTCCAGAAACAAACAGGGGAGCTGGACGCTGCTGCTGGCGAGTGTTTGCCATCGCACACTAACTTTTTCTGACAAGAGGCAACGGTTTAAAATAGGTTTGTCTCAGAGAGCAAAACAGAAGGCCTATAGGGTAAGAAGAGTACTTAGGGGACACATTTCACCAAAAACCCAATATGCTCTGAGAGGAGGGGGCAACATTACATGGGTTATAGTGGAGTTTGTTGTTATTTTCATCTCCCTAAATTTCTTTCTGGAGAAGAGGAAGGAGGACATGATAATCAGAGGCAGCACACAGACCCATCCAGTCACCTGAGTATGACTAACTGTTGCTTTATTGGCTCACAGTGACCCTCCTGCCCCATTTGAAAAAACACATAGCCTGCATGTCACTTTCCATTGGCCTGCTTTGGAAAGGGTGGAAGTGTCCCTGATGTTTTGTCCCTGTGGAGACTACTGAATGTGAATACTGGGGGAATAAGACGTATATGCTACACTTTTTAAGCTGTTATTCAGCTAGAACTTTTCAGTTGAGTCCAGATATCCCTTTATCCATCCATTTTTCCCCCCTGTACACTCTGGACACCCTGGACAATTCAGTTCAATTTTATTTATACAGCACCTTTTACAATCAGAAGTGTCTGAAAGTGCTTCACAGAGACCCAGAGCCTGAACCCCCTTCAGAGCAACAGTGGCAAGAAAAACTCCCTTTAACAGGAAGAAACCTTGAACAGGACCCGACTCATAAGGAGAACCTTCCTGCTGACAGTCAGCCGGGTAGAGGAGGAGAAGAGGGAGACAGGACAGAGGATGAAGGAGAGAGAGAGAGAGAGAGGAACAAACATGGACAAACATCATACATTACAGAGAACAAACATGACAGGTTGTTATAATAGAAATACTGAAAATGGTGTATTGTATTTATATGTATTTTATCTGATATGTTATTCAACTTAATTATACTAATACTACATGAAGGCAGGTGTTAACAGTGGACATTGTATTTGTCAGAGCTGAATGCCGTTCAGCATGTTGATCTGGATGGAGAGAGACCTGCAGGAAGCTACAGAGAGAGAGAGAGAGAGAGAGAGAGAGACCTGCAGAAAGCTACACAGAGAGAGAGAGAGAGAGAGAGAGAGACCTGCAGAAAGCTACACAGAGAGAGAGAGAGAGAGAGAGAGAGAGAGAGACCAGAAGCGACAGAGAGAGAGGGAGAGAGAGAGAGAAGGAGAGGGAAGAGGACGAGAAAGCTAACAGAGGCGAGAGGGAGAGAGAGAGAGAGAGGAGAGAGAGAAGAGAGAGAGGGAGGACCTGCAGAGAAAGCTACACAGGAGAGAGAGAGAGAGAGAGGACGAGAGGAGGAGAGAAGAGAGAGAGAGAGAGAGAGAGGAGAGAGAGAGACTGCAGAAAGACTACACAGAAGAGAGAGAGAGAGACCTGCAGAGAAGCTACACCTCTGCGAGGAGGCAGATAAGCTAGACGAGAGCGTTGAGAGACCTGCAGAAGCTAACAGAGGAGAGAGCGAGAGAGAGAGAGAGTACCTGCATAAAGACGCTACAGACGAAGAGAGAGAGAGAGAGAGAGAGAGAGACCTGCAGAAAGCTACACAGAGAGAGAGAGAGAGAGAGAGAGAGAGAGAGACCTGCAGAAAGCTACACAGAGAGAGAGAGAGAGAGAGAGAGAGAGAGAGACCTGCAGAAAGCTACACAGAGAGAGAGAGAGAGAGAGAGAGAGAGAGAGAGAGAGACCCGCAGAACGATAATACATCGGCCTAATCAGGGAAGAAGAAAAAGAGGAGAGGAGGTGAAGTGTAGTCCCCAGCAGTGTAGTCCTATAGCAGCTTAGCTATGATAAAGTTTAAATACTTAGAGTTAGTCAGCCTGTTATACCTGTGGCTGCATGTCAACAAGTTACTGTATCTATACATCCTACACACTATGTTTAACTGTATGCTTTACTAAACAGAAAGGCTTTTAATCTGGTTTTAAAGGTGGAGGCGGGGTCTGCTCTCAGAGACAGATTGATAACTGGTTCTATAGTAGCGGTGCCTAAAGGCTCGTCTTCCATTCTACTTTTATGGATGCTAGGAACTACAAGTAGATTAGATTAGATTAGGTTCAATTTTATTGTCATGACTCTTGTTGTATAAATACAAGTAACGAAATGTAGTTTGACATCTAATCAGAAGTGCAAAGAGCAGCAAGTGCAGTATATACAGTGTATGCAATATGTACAGTTTAAGAGCAATTATATTCAGATAAGAGTAGGATTAATAATAGGCTGAATAGTAATTAAGAAGAAGAGCAATATACACGTAAGGTGAAGAGATAATGAGGGTAATATACAGATGTACAATAGAGATGGTTATGTGCAGAGGTATTAAGTGTTAAGTATGCACTCTGAGATCATGTAGAGCCTTATATGTAAGAAGGAGAATTTTAAAGTCTATCTGAATTTTACTGGGATCCCTTTGGCTGATTCCTGTCAGAACTCTGACAGCTGCTGCGTTCTGGATCAGCTGCAGGATGTTAATGGAGTAATGTGGACATCCTGATAATAGTGAGTTGCAGTAGTCCTGTGTAGAAGTGACAAAAGCATGGACGAGTTTTTCAGCATCACTCTGAGAGGATGCTCCTGGCTGTCTCCAAAAGGCTAACAAGATGAGCCAATCAAATGACATATCCCAATTGATGTGGACAAAAGCATGAATGTCACATGTACCAGGCCCAGAAGAAACCTAGCAAACAACATATGGGCTAACTAAAAAATCAGAGAAGACATTTTAGTGTGTTGTTCAGGTCAGAGCTCTTTTATTACTAAACACACAGCCTCTCTACAGTCAGCAGTTGATTTTCTGATCCATACAGCTGGTTACCGTTGCAGCAGTGCAGATACATGAACACAACATATTGGGTAAGCAGACATCTGCCCATTCTTCTTCTGTTTACCAACTGATGCCAAAATTAACATTATACAAACCCGGATGCGACATCCAGTTCTGTCTTTATAAGGAGGAGAAGGCTACAAGAAATGATCTGGACGGTCTGCACCGTGTCTCCACTGTCAGAAATGTAGTGCAGAAATGGAAGGCCACAGGAACAGTCACTGTAAAAGGAAAGATGTGGTAGGCCGAAACAAATACAGGAATGGCACAGGCAATAGATGGTTATAATGGTCACAGACACGCCACAGACCACCTCCAGAGAACTACAAGAACATCTGGCTGCTGATGGTGTAGTTGTTCATTGTTCCACAATCCAGTGTACTTCACACCAGGAAAAGCTCATTGGAAGGGTGATGCACAAGAAGCCTTTTCTGGGTGTTTATCACAAGAAGAGCCACATGAGCTATGCAAAAGCACATCTGGACAAGAAAGAAGCATTTTCGGAAACAAAAATACTGTGGTCAGAAGAGACTAAGATAGAGTTACTTGGTTACAACCAAAGGGGGCATGCATGGTGAAAAAAACACACTGAACTCCATGAGAAAAACTTATTGCCTACCATGATATTTGGTGGAGGGTCCATCATGTTCTGAGGTGATGTGGCTAGCACAGGGACACACTGTTTAAAAACCACCAAGGAATT
This sequence comes from Parambassis ranga, assembly GCF_900634625.1. Taxonomy (NCBI): domain Eukaryota; kingdom Metazoa; phylum Chordata; class Actinopteri; family Ambassidae; genus Parambassis; species Parambassis ranga. Next base: position 22,364,847 of record NC_041041.1, read on the forward strand.
CATGCAGAAGCACAAGTACACTAGTCTGTAATGGCCATCCCCAGACCTTAATATCATTGAAGCAGGCTGTCTACGCATGGAAGCCAAGAAACCTGACTGAACTTGGAGGTGTTTTGTATGGAGGAATGGGCCAAAACACCACCTGCCAGACTTCAGGGACTGTCTGTGGCTATAGGAGGCATCTACAGGCTGTTATTGCAGCAAAAATATTAATGGGGTGCCTGTATGCACATGGCTATGTTTGCACATGAATACATAAAACATAAACATATGTTATAATAAAGTTGCTGCTTCAAAGGCCCAGCAAGTGACAAACTGATGCAGTGATTAATAAACAGAATAACTAGAAGAAATTAGTTTTTAATATCCATTTAAAGGTTAACTAGTTAATATTTGCCTATGATAGTAATGTAAAAGTATATGACTTTTCTGCCTGTGCTCCATCCCTTAAAGATTAATGATGATGATGATGATGATGATGGTGATTATTGTTATTACCTTGAATAGTATCTTAACTGAACTGAACCCAGCTATAATCATGCAGTAAGAATGGGCTCTTGGGACTGAAGGTGTGACTCATGTAAAGTGTGATACAGAGAGAGAAATTACCATTAACACAATTTGTTTTCCCTCATTAACAATTAGCACAGTGCTGTGTGATTGGTGGTGTCTCCTGGCCTGTGGCAGAGTCAGTATGGTAATGAGCAGTATAGTGCAGGTCACAGCCAGAAACACCCTGACTGTATCAATGCACACCGTATGAAGAGGTCTGTGCAGTTTTCCCAAGTCTCATCTCTTAAAGATTAAAATTCATGAGCAATGATTACAACATTAAACACAATTTCTATTAAATGCCCTTATTCTTTACTCTTTCTATTCTCTTTAATGATACATTTCACATAAATGCTGCATGAATTTCAAACAGCTTTTACTGCCATAGATGTGAGATGTCTGCAAGTCTAGGGCTGGTAAGTGTGGTGATAGCAGCCAGGCTGCTGTTGTTAGAGTGGCCTGTTGCAGATAAAGGCATTTTGTCCCCAAAGCGCTGCAGCTGAGCCCACAACGGCTGTCTGTGGGCCTCAGGACGGGTTTATATATAACAACCCAGATGCTGATAGTGTGCACCAAATAACACCACCCTGTCACCCTGATTTACTCTCATTAACCATTTTACATCTCTTGTAATAAAATCAGAGTAAAACTGCCATTGGTCCTCCATTTATTTAAGTTTCACAATTCAGGTCATCCAGAACTTAGTGACAGTTTTCAAATTAGTAAGGATTTCTGTTCACTGATCACTAGTATGGTGGGAGAACACGCTGCACTTTCCTCTCAGTCTTAAAGATTTACAGATTTAAACTCTTATTACTATTATGCAAAAGAAAAAAGCATTAACAAGATTTAGAAAATCATCTCTGAGCTCATTTAAGATGGACTGAGGCAAGTGTAAAACTGTGGTGTTCAGACAAATCTAAATTCTAAAAATCTAATATGAAACCATTATTTGGAGCATCTCGTCTTGCCATCAGCACACAGATCAAACGCCAGTGTCTCTGATGTATGGAAGGCACACAGGCCTAAGACATGGGTTATTTGCACATCTGTGAAGGCACAATAATTAAGAGTAACCTATTCTGCCATCTTGCTGTCTTTCCCAAGAAAAAGTCTTGATTATTTTAGGAAGTGGATTTGATGCAGCCAGTTGTTGCAGAGCATGTCACTGTTCACACAGTAATCAATGAAATACACACACTTCCCTGTTTTCGAACTTCTAAACCCCTTTTCTGCCTAACTACTGTAAAGAAGTCTTTCCCAACCTTTATGAGCACATATTTTACACACACACACACACTGTCACGATCTGGTGTTTGTTTATGGTTTTGATTACTTGTTTTGGGTTTTTAGTTTAATCTGTGTTTAGTTATAGTTATTTTTCCTGTAGATCTGGGTCTTTGTTTAGTCTTGTTCTAGTTGTCTAGTCTTGTTTTGTGTTTCTAGTTGTCTAGTCTTGTTTTGTGTTTCCAGTTGTCTAGTCTTGTTTTGTGTTTCCAGTTGTCTAGTCTTGTTTTGTGTTTCCTGTTTTACTTTGGTAGTCCTGTCCTCCCTGTGTATTGTCTTTGAGTTTTGCTTCCTGTGTTTTCCCTCCTGGTTGATTACCAGCCCTGCCCTCATGTGTGTCACCTGTGCCTCGTTGTCTTCCCTGGTCCCCTTGTATATAGTCTGTGTCTTCCCCTTTGTCCTTGCTAGTTCGTCTCGTCTGTGTGGGCTTTGTATCTATGTCTACGTCTCGTCCATGCCATGCCATGCCATGCTATGCTATGCTTCAGGTAGTTTCTTTGTTTGATGTTTTGTTTTTGTTTTCCACGCAAGGTGTGATTTTTGGTTAGGTTATTTTGGACTCTCCTTTTGACCACGTAGTGTGATTTTTAGTTTTGTATTGTTTTGCCCTCCTGGCCTTTAAATAAAAGACTCTTTTGGATTTTAACCGCTCTGCGTCCTGCAACTGTGTCCTCACCTCCTTACACAAACCCTGACAGTACGAACTAGCCACTATGGACACAGCAGGCACAGAAGCAGTTAAATCGGCTGCCTTTAGCCGCGGCCCAGAGTTCGCCCCGTACGAGCTGGTGATACTCTGGAGCCAGGCCAACCAGCTGAGGAGGAAGCTTCAGGCTGAGCTCGACCTGGTGGATCTCCTGCCTTCACCTCCCGCGGACAGGAGGGAGGTGAGGCGGTTGGTGGACCGCAGGATTTTGCTTCTCCAGCAGCTGGGGGCGTTGTGGAACCTAAAGGAGCAACTCAGAGCCCAGATGGACTTAGCTCTGAGCGCTAACCCGTGGCTCCACCTCCATTATGCCAGGGCGTTCGAGGACATGGGGGAGTTCCGTGCTCCTGTGGCCCCCATGCTGCCCCCCTGGTTTCCCCGTTCAGTCCTCGACCCAGCCCCTACTCCTGAGGGCGGGCTCCAGATGACGTCATCCCTTCCGGTGCCGCCAGAGGGCGGGCTCCAGATGACGTCATCCCTTCCGGTGCCGCCAGAGGGCGGGCTCCAGATGACGCCATCCCTTCCGGTGCCGCCCAGGGGCGGGCTCCAGATGTCGTCATCGCTTTCGGTGCCGCCCAGGGGCGGGCTCCAGATGTCGTCATCCCTTCCGGTGCCGCCAGAGGGCGGGCTCCAGATGTCGTCATCCCTTCCGGTGCCGCCAGAGGGCGGGCTCCAGATGTCGTCATCCCTTCCGGGGCCGCCCAGGGGCGGGCTCCAGATGACGCCATCCCTTCCGGGGCCGCCAGAGGGCGGGCTCCAGATGACGCCATCCCTTCCGGGGCCGCCAAGGGGCGGGCTCCAGATGACGCCATCCCTTCCGGGGCCGCCAAGGGGCGGGCTCCAGATGACGCCATCCCTTGGTCCAGTCACTGGGGAACCCCCAACTCTGGTTTCGTCTCTGGCTTCCTGTCGGGACCCTGGAGGGTCCCCTGCCCTGGTTTCCTGTCGGGACCCTGGAGGGTCCCCTGCTCTGGTTTCCTGTCGGGACCCTGGAGGGTCCCCTGCTCTGGTTTCCTGTCGGGACCCTGGAGGGCCCCCTGCTCTGGTTTCCTGTCGGGACCCTGGAGGGCCCCCTGCTCTGGTTTCCTGTCGGGACCCTGGAGGGCCCCCTGCTCTGGTTTCCTGTCGGGACCCTGGAGGGTCCCCTGCTCTGGTTTCCTGTCGGGACCCTGGAGGGTCCCCTGCTTCGTCCTCGTCTCTGGTTTCCTGTCGGGACCCTGGAGGGTCCCCCGCTCTGGTTTCGTCTCTGGCTTCCTGTCGGGACCCTGGAGGGTCCCCCGCTCTGGTTTCGTCTCTGGCTTCCTGTCGGGACCCTGGAGGGTCCCCCGCTCTGGTTTCGTCTCTGGCTTCCTGTCTGGACCCTGGAGGGTCTTCTGCTTCGTCTTCGGCTCTGGCTTCCTGTCTGGACCCTGGAGGGTCTTCTGCTTCGTCTTCGGCTCTGGCTTCCTGTCTGGACCCTGGAGGGTCTTCTGTTTCGTCCTCGGCTCTGGCTTCCTGTCTGGACCCTGGAGGGTCTTCTGCGTCGTCTTCGGCACTGGTGTTCTGCCTGGACTCTGGAGGGTCCGCTGCCTCGTCTTCGCTGGTGTTCTGCCCGGACCCTGGAGGGTCCGCGGCCTCGTCTTCGCTGGTGTTCTGCCCGGACCCTGGAGGGTCCGCGGCCTCGTCCTCGCTGGTGTTCTGCCCGGACCCTGGAGGGTCCGCTGCCTCGTCTTCGCTGGTGTTCTGCCCGGACCCTGGAGGGTCCGCGGCCTCGTCTTCGCTGGTGTTCTGCCCGGACCCTGGAGGGTCCGCGGCCTCGTCCTCGCTGGTGTTCTGCCCGGACCCTGGAGGGTCCGCAGCCTCGTCATCGCTGGTGGTCTTCCGCTCGGACCCCGGAGGGTCCGCGTCTCCATCGCTGGTGGTCTTCCGCCCGGACCCCGGAGGGTCCGCGTCTCCATCGCTGGACCCCGGAGGGTCCGCGTCTCCATCGCTGGTGGTCTTCCGCCCGGACCCCGGAGGGCCCGCGTCTCCATCGCTGGTGGTCTTCCGCCCGGACCCCGGAGGGCCCTCAGCCATGTCCATGCTGTGCTTCCGCCCGGACCCCGGAGGGCCCTCAGCCATGTCCATGCTGTGCTTCCGCCCGGACCCCGGAGGGTCCTCACCCCTGTCCATGCTGTGCTTCCGCCCGGACCCCGGAGGGTCCTCAGCCATGTCCATGCTGGGCTTCCGCCCGGACCCCGGAGGGTCCTCACCCCTGTCCATGCTGGGCTTTCGCCCGGACCCTGGAGGGTCCCTGTCCCCTCCATTTCTGACTCTGCCCCCCAAGCACCCCAGACTCTCGTTTTACGGGACCTTTGTCTCCGTTGCCCCTGTTGGCCCATGGCCGGGGCCTTCATGAACTCTGGGACTTTGAGTTATTTTGATTCATTTCTGAGACCTTGAACTCTAGCTCCCTGTATTTTAGTTTGAACCCTTGTTTTGTGTTTTTAGGAACGTCTGGGAGCCGTTCCTTGAAGGGGGGGTTCTGTCACGATCTGGTGTTTGTTTATGGTTTTGATTACTTGTTTTGGGTTTTTAGTTTAATCTGTGTTTAGTTATAGTTATTTTTCCTGTAGATCTGGGTCTTTGTTTAGTCTTGTTCTAGTTGTCTAGTCTTGTTTTGTGTTTCTAGTTGTCTAGTCTTGTTTTGTGTTTCCAGTTGTCTAGTCTTGTTTTGTGTTTCCTGTTTTACTTTGGTAGTCCTGTCCTCCCTGTGTATTGTCTTTGAGTTTTGCTTCCTGTGTTTTCCCTCCTGGTTGATTACCAGCCCTGCCCTCATGTGTGTCACCTGTGCCTCGTTGTCTTCCCTGGTCCCCTTGTATATAGTCTGTGTCTTCCCCTTTGTCCTTGCTAGTTCGTCTCGTCTGTGTGGGCTTTGTATCTATGTCTACGTCTCGTCCATGCCATGCCATGCCATGCTATGCTATGCTTCAGGTAGTTTCTTTGTTTGATGTTTTGTTTTTGTTTTCCACGCAAGGTGTGATTTTTGGTTAGGTTATTTTGGACTCTCCTTTTGACCACGTAGTGTGATTTTTAGTTTTGTATTGTTTTGCCCTCCTGGCCTTTAAATAAAAGACTCTTTTGGATTTTAACCGCTCTGCGTCCTGCAACTGTGTCCTCACCTCCTTACACAAACCCTGACACACACACCTCAAATTTAATTTTATTTTAATTTCAATAATTTTCCCAGATTAAAACAAAAGCCATTACCTGTCAGAATAACAGGTAATCTTGTTATTTTATAACACTAACTACAAAGCATTATGGTATCTGATTTACACAACAGCATGTCACTTCTCTGTAGTGTTGCGTGGAGTTTGCATGTTCACACATACACTGACTGCAAGTTAAGGTAGTGGTCGCGCTGACACAATCTGTTCACTTATCTAACTCTAGGGGGTATTTAATTGTTTCACTATACATTTCTGGCATAATCAAATTATTTACCGTAAATAAACAATCATTTTCAGAACAATAAGTGAAGTTGGATCATTTCCCAACGCACACCTGATGGTCTCTAACACACACTGGCTGGGAAACACTGTTGTAAAGAACATGCTGCCAAGCAATCACTTAGTGTTAAAAAGTGGGGACACAAGGGTAGAATATCTGTGAGGGTCTGGGTGGGCAGTAGGGTAGGATGCAGAGCAATTGGGTGAAACTTAGACCTTCGGCTATCAATTTTGTTGACGAAGAATGACAAGAAAGCAGGAAACAGTGACTGGATAATGGTGCAGAAATCAGAATCAGAATCAGAATCGTGTTTATTGCCATGTAAGTGAAGGGGGTTCAAATGAAGTCTTGGATTTGTTGTTGTTTATAATTCAAAGAAATAGGCTGCTCAAGTTTGTTCGCTAATCTGGTTCAGAGTGAGGAGAAATTCTCTCAGGAAGTGGTGGACCTATAGTTTTGACTGAGTCTTTGGCCTGCTTTATGTTTTCCAATCCCTTCAAAGGTTTTTTAATATTGTGAAAGTGACAGTGATTCTTCAGGAAACAAGATTTTCATAATAAAACAGTAAGTAAAACTGAGAAAAACAAGAAATAGCAAAAGTAAACGAAAATCAGGAAACAACTAAAATAAATTACTAAAATGTAAACATTTTAAAATTGTTGACTCAAACCAGCAGATGAAATCTTACTCTGAACTTAGTTAATATTATTTTCTAAATTTAGTGTATTCAAACACACACAATACCCAGGCTATTAAAAGGGCATCAGTGCATGGCGCATGTCATAAACTAGCGAGGTTGGATTGTTTTGATCTTCTGTCATCTCCGAACAGCCCTGTTTGCAGAGATTGGTCCTGACGGCCAAGCAATAGGAGCAAGACCAACAGCTCACAACCTCTCAGCTGCAATTCTACAAGAGAACAAAAGGCACAGCAGAAAGTAGAATGAATCAGAGCCAGATATTTATTACACTTCTGTAGCCTTCTGACGCTAAGAACAAAGGGGGACTGCAGCAGCTGGCCTGGGCTTTGAGTGGACCACTGAAGAACACTCTAAAACTACTCCACGCTGAAAGGTGAATCAGCTTGTAAGGTCTCAAACTAGTGTTCTCTAAACCCTGTCAGTGTTTGGCTGCTGGCTGCCTTAATCTATCATTAAGAATCACCCCCATAGCATGATGTTTCTTCAGTGTGAGATTGTTGCTTTTTTCTTCAGCTTCAGATCGTCTCTCTTTTTGTTGAGTGAATAACCCTTTTACGGTGAGACAATGACACATTTGACATGCTCACCCTTCTGTAAGATAAGATAAGATAAGATAAGATAAGCTAAGACAAGATAAGATAAGATAAGATAAGATAAGATAAGATAAGATAAGATAAGATAAGATAAGATAAGATAAGATTTAGGGATTACCAGATAAGACTGGTAAACCCTAAATTATGAAGGTTAACTATGCTTTATTTTTGATTTGTGTGCTTTTCATTCTCTCAAGCTGTTTTTTCAATGCTGGTTATTGATATCAGCTGCAGTAGCCTAGCAGAACTTCATCAAATTTTGCATGAGGTCCTGGAAAGGCTGTGGCCTTTATTCTGATGATCTAATCCTCCACCTCACCATATCTCATACTGCAGGGTAGCAAGGAGTGAATAAGCCAACATATGAAAGAGGCATTTCCATTCAAAGCTCGACATACAATAGCTTCTCTTTTATCCTCTTCACTTCATTGCTGACCTCCCAATGAATGTCACATATGCAGGCAGAGGGAGTCATTGCGGCTGAATTATTGCTCTGTTACCACGCTTCCTTGCGGTTGATTTAAACCCCTGCTCCTGTGAATCAGCCCTAATGCATGGCCACTGTTTCTCAGATGTGTCACATCTCTATTCATAGGAGGGATTTGTAATGAGACAGAAGTGGAGACCTGAGAATCTATCACTGAGTATGGCTACCCTGAGGGAAGTAGATTGGAATGGACCAAGAACAGTCTGCCGCTCATATCAGGAGTTCACTATTAATCTGCAGGTATGAATGGCTTACAGCGACTTGCTGCCACACACTGAGTCTGGCTAATTACTGTGCTTAATGGCTCCTGTAACATGCTGTCATTCCCTGACACTGACCAAGTGGCTATCACCACAAAACCTCACAAAACTTCCCAGCTTTTAGACAGATGTTATAGACCTTTGCAGACTTGATGGAGGACACAGCTGATGTATTCTGGCAAGTACAATTATTCTGATCATTACATTGCTTTCAGTCCACCTTTAAAAGACCATACTATTCTCCATTGGCACCTATTTGAAAGTAATGCATTGTTAAGTTGCATGGAACAAAATGCAAAAACTGTGTGGTGTGGTCATGTGGTGTATGTATTAGAATATAGAATTTATTCATATATATTGATAATATAATCATGTCATTTCTAAAAAAATTTAAAAAAAATTCCTGAAAGAAATTTCTTCCTATCCAAGTGCAGTTAGGAATACTGTTTCTGAGTGTTTCACAATTTGCAACAATTTGTAACACACAATTTGCAATTGTAAAAATATAATCCACTTCACAGCACTCGTTTTGTGTCCTAGTAAAACTACACACATTTATGGCTGGTATTTACACTATTTTGCCAACTGTCTGGCTACACTGTCACATGTGAGAACTGTTTTACATCATTAGTTCACTTTGCAATCAGCATGAGCTCTGTAAATAAGACACAGGTAAGATTCAGTGTGGAGAACAATGGAGGGAGAAGGAAACTGAGAAGAGTGAGAATTAGAGGAGGATGAGGACATGAGGAAGCAGGAGGAAGAGGAGGAGGACAAAGAAATAGAATTACTGATGTCATCAGAGCTACAATAGTGGATCATGTGATCAACCATGGAATGACCCTGAGGGAAGCTGGACAACGGGTTCAGCCTGAGCCACTACACTGTAGCAAGCATCATAAGGACATATCGATGAGAATGGGTTAGTACAGTTCCCTCACACTGTTTTGTAGGTGTACCATACTCTAATGAGAAAAACAACAATACTGTACATGTAAAACTGAAACTGTTACTCCACAGAATTACTAGACATCCAGCATCTGGAAGGAGGCATGCGAGGATATGGACCAGGCATCATGTCAGGCCTGGATACGGCACTCCAGGAGACATGTTCCCCGGTGCCTTGGACTAGAAGACATTGCATGTGATGTTGATGAAATTCTGTGGCCGGACCCAGAGAGACAACAAGACTGATTTTCTCTCAGCTCAGGCTGAACCCGGTGTCCAGCTTCCCTCAGGGTAATTCCATGGTTGATCACATGATCCACTATTGTAGCTCCGATGACATCTGTAATTCTATTTCTTCTTACCCTTCCTCCTTCCTCTTCACCTCCTCGTCCTCTTCGTCTTCCTCCTGCTTCCTCATGTCCTCATCCTCCTCTAATTCTCACTCTTCTCAGTCTTCTTCTCCCTCCATTGTTCTCCACACTGAAGCTTACCTGTGTCTTATTTACAGAGCTCATGCTGATTGCAAAGTGAACTAATGATGTAAAACAGTTCTCACATGTGACAGTGTAGCCAGACAGTTGGCAAAATAGTGTAAATACCAGCCATACATGTGTGTAGTTTGACTAGGAGTGTGTTGATCATTTGGAAGTTGTGTGTAAAGCAGTGAGTTGTGTTTACAGTTCAGCAAAAAGAGTGCTGTGAAGTGGATTATATTTATACAATTGCAAATTGTGTGTTACAAAAGTGCAAATTGAGTGTAAAGCAGTCTTTTTGCTTTTAGTTTTGCAAACTCAGTGAGTGATTTTGCTATAACTATTAATAGTTTTAGAAATTGGGCTATAAGAATCATTGTCAGTGTTTAAGCAATCAGAAAAAACTGTAAGCAATCAGAAAAAACTGTAATAAGGTTTTATCTTATCTTATCTTATCTTATCTTATCTTATTTCGAAAGTAAACACACGCCCCTTTCTCTTGGTGCTCACCCCGAAGCCACGCCCCCCAATCACATGGACGCGCATCACCTGAAGATGAGCTGTGGTCTGTGACGTCAGCCATCATGCACGTACCTCTCTGGTGCGCGCAGAGCAGGAAGAGCGTGACAACCAGCCAATACTCCGCGCAGGGTCCACCCAGAGGATTGGCTGATGTTTTCAGCGTTTTATAGCTTCCACAGATTATTAATATTCTTCGTTTTAAAGCAAAACTGCCAAACTAAGTGGTTGCTATCAGACTGTAAGTTACACTAATTTAACAAAAAGTGCATCAGAATGAAATCTCCTACCCTACCTTTAAATAATAAGTGTTTTTTAAAAAACACTTATGGATAATGACACTTATTTCCTATGCCTTCCTCTCTCCATACAACCATCCGAGTGCCCTTTAACACCATTATTGACATGCATTGTATACAAATGGGAGCACGCCTCTCCCGCAGGGCTGGTCTCAAAGGTTAGCCACTGCACACTGCATGGCAGATGAGGGTTTCTAATGAGCAACAGAAACTAATTTGATAAGTCGGCTGAATCACCTTGGCTGTGCTACACTGTGTGCAGATACAACAGTAGGGGTAGGTCAGTTGGCTCTGCAGTTAAGTTTGAGATAATAATAATAATAATAATAATAATAATAATAATAAATGGTTAAAATACCATCCAGTAAAATTTATAAAATGGACAGGAATTGCACAAATCAATAAAACATAAAACTATTTTATGTTTATAAAATTTTTTATTTTAAGTAGAATAAAATAAAAATTGGCCCGTAAGATAAAACCAGGTTAATAGCACAAAGCAATAAAAACAATAATAAAATACAATAATGTAAAACAGTGAATAAATAGATAAATAAAACGGCTTAGGAAAAGGCTAAGTGATGAAAGTGAGTTTTAAGAAGAGATTTAAAAGAAGACACTGAGTTTGCCCGCCTGATATCCTCTGGCAGGGAGTTCCAGATTTTGGGCGCATAGTCAGCAAATGCATGGTCACCCTTTGTGATTAGCTGGGATTTGGGGACTGAGGGGGCGAGGCCATTTATTGCTTTAAAAACCATCAGTAAAATCTTAAAATCAATTCTAAAACTCACAGGGAGCCAGTGAAGGGCAGCTAGAACTGGTGTTATGTGGTCACTTCTCCTGGTGTGAGTTAGAAGCCTTGCAGCGGCATTCTGTATTAGTTGTAGTCTGTAAATGTTATGTTTACTGAGAGTGGAGGGCGTTGCAGTAGTCTAGCCTGGAGGAAATAAATGCATGTATAACCATTTTGAACAGGTGGGATAAGGAATGTTCAATTTTTTCTTAATTGCCTTAGCTGTGCAACAGGATTGAACAACCTTAGTTACTTGAGTGTCATAGGAAAGTTTAGAGTCAAAGATGATACCCAGGTTGCGGGCCTCAGTGCATATATTGTTAGACCAGGTGCCAAGACAGGCGGAGAGGTGGGCAACATAACTGGAGTTTTTTCTGATTCAGCATCATTTAACTGTAAGAACTTGCTGGACATCCAGTTCTTAATTTCTGTTAAACTGGACAAGATATGTGAGACATCAGAGCTACCGGGTGTGAGTGGTATATAGGGTTTAATGTCGTCGACATAACAGTGGAAATTAATATTGTGTCTGCGCAGGATATCACTGAGGGGTAGCATTTAGATAGTGAAAAGAAGACGACCCAGTATGCACCCCTGGGGGTCACCACAGGACGAGGGGGTGGACACTGAGAATGTGTCACCCAGTCTCACAGAAAAGGACCTGTTAGACAGGTATGAGGTCAACCATTCTAGTGCCACTTCACTGACTCCAACAGTGTACTTCAAACGGCTGATTAAACATTGTGATCCACAGTGTCGAATGCGGTGCTGAGGTCTAGGAGGATTACAGTTTTTCTGAATTGCTAAGACACATTTCTTGAAACCTGCTCTCCTTTTCTCTAAACTGTGAACACAAAATCCAATTTTCAAGCTACGTTCACAAAACTTCTGACTCCTCTTGCAAAACCAAACATTTGACCCAAAACCATTTTAACTTTAATCAAAATCACTCACTTCCGTCAAAAACCACACAAAACCAGCTAATGTGCAAACACAACTTAGCAGCCATTACACTGTGGGATAGCGGGAATAATTTTATTCTTGTACTCAGATTTAAACAAAAAGAAATAAAATAAAGCTTTAAAAAACTGCAGCAAAAAAGAGAAACAAAAGTTATGTAAAGAAAAAAATAAACAAGACATGTTTATAGCATTTATTCTGCCTCAGGATCACGCCTCTCTGCTGGGTGAGGCCACAGGACTTCGTCCACGTCACATGCTATGTTCTCCCTTGCAAGGCAAGGGGAAAGAATCCTTTAGCATGCCGAATCCAGCTCTGGCAAGATTCCACGCTGATGTCGCCACATGCTCCAGTCATTGCTTGAATTAGGTTTTCTCGGCATGGAGATGGAAAGTGTATGATCATAACCCTGTGTGTAAGGGTTATGATCATACACTTTCCATCTCCATGCCGAGAATTCTTCAGTGATGTGCCTTGTCTGTCTTTTTTCCATTTCCTCTCAGCTCTCCTGCAATATATTCTTATGTTCCTTGTCTCTTCGTCTAACCAAGGCAGTTCTGTGGGCTTTAAAAATCTTTACATCTAGCCGGAGCTATGGAGTCTAAAATGCAAGTGCTATTAAAATTTCTAACCAGCTCCTCAACTGTGCTGCCATTTTCCTTTTCAGATTCCCAATTTTCAATAAAAGCTTGACAGAAAATCGGAACAGAGAGTGAGCTCAGAGGGCGAGAGTGGATTTATTTGATGGGTTCATGGTCAGGAAGGAGTGGAAATTGGAACTGCACTGTGATCAGTGACAGGAAATGCTGTTAGGGATACCTGTTCTATGGCAACACAGTTTGAGATCACAAGATCCAAAATGTGACCTTTGCTGTGGCTGGGGGATTTTACATGTTGGTTCAGATAAAAAGATTGTAGCAGTTTAATGAAGTCAGAGGCAAGTGGAGAAGAAGTAGGAAAACAAACATGAATGTTAAAATCCCTTAAAATAATGACCCTGTCATATTTGACCATAATGATTGATAAAAATATGGGCCATTTCCTGAATAAAACCAGAAATTAGTTTAGGAGGTCTGTAAATTAGGACACATAAAAAAGGCGGGTTGTTTCTTACACCAAAGGAGAGATATTCAAATGTGGTAAAATGGCCAAATGTGGTAGTCAAAGTCGAAACATTTCTGTGGATAAGAGCAACCCCTGCCCCGACCTGTATGTTTTGGCTGGTGAAAGAAAGAATAGTTAGGTGGGGATGACTCAATGAGGGGAGCATGGTCTCCAGGGGCAAGCCAAGATTCTGTGATGGCAAAGAAGTCAATTTTATTTTGTCATGATAAAATCCTGGCAGATGAATGATTATTACTAATCGATCTGATATTAAGTAAACAGAAATTTGCTGAGTTTACAGCATGGGAGGTGGAAGGAGTGATTTTTATCTTAATGAGGTTGTTGTAGAAAATGGGACACTTTTTGAAACGCTTCTAACTAGTCTGAAAGTGTTACAGGCTACCCTGTTATTTTTATGGCAAATGTTATTCAAACCATTGTCACTGATGTGATACTTCCTAAACAAAACATCAAAAAGGTGTGTGCAATAATATTATATAAAAATAAAACTCTCTCTCTCTCTATCTCTTTTTCTCACACACACACACACACTTGCTTTTATTTGAAATACAGACAGGCATACTATGACTGCATTAAAAATAGTTCCATAGTTAGCACCACATACGAGGCTGAACAACAGTTGTTGTTTTACACTGTAAACTGCAGTGCAACAGACGTCAGAGGAAGTCTTTTTGTGGCAGCAATAGATACTGTGAGAGTTGAGTCAATTTATATTGTAGGGGCTAACAATGTAACTGGTCACATACCATATGTTATGCTGACCATGCTACCAGATGGGGAAAATGTGCTGCTGCGCAGCCAGAGAAAAGTAAAGACTTGTAGGCTTATACTGTATCATTTATTCATAATCAGTCACTTATACATATCTTTTGGTTAGGGCTAAGGGCCAAGCTCTGCTTCAGCTGTCTGACATACAATGTCAAATACAATGCCACACATATGGGGAAGCTTCAGATTAATGTGTCAAATTAAGCCCTGCCTTTCTAATGAAATCCCTATTGTAACGGTTACCTCTTTGCACTGGTTAGTAGCTGTCAAATACTGGGGAATAGATGTGTGGGGAATCTTTATAAAAAGCCCATCAGGAGATCTTAACATAACGCAGCACAGAAAAAGTCAGTGTAAGGTGTCAGGTCTCCCCCACCAAATCGTCTTGTGTGTTTAGCCTGTAGACTGAGACCCTGTTTCCACATTCACGGGTATCTGTAAAAACAAATATTTCCTTCCCTCCGTTTTGCCACCACACAACACTGCCACCAACAAGCCTGTAGGTGGCAGTGTAGGAAGAAGAAGAAAGCCAATCAGAAGCCTCATGGGCACAACAGATCAATGAAAAAAAGTATCTGACAATAGTGAGTGATAAACTGCCAATACTACAAATTACATTTCAGATGGAAGTATAATACTGACCCTATCCACATCTTTGTATTGTGCATTCTGTATGTCATGTTGATCTGTTTTGGACATGATGCTCTACATGATGTTTAAATGTCCTTTTATTCTTTTAGGCTTTTGTCATATCACTATGGTGTGAAAAACTTAAGCTGAACTTCTCATATAATGTTTGTTAGATTTTAAATGGATGTAGATGTGATCTGATAGAGTCAGCATTAATTTAACAGTATTTTAATACTAAAAGACAATCACATTAGTACTCTGACAAAGTTCAGGAGAACATGAAGGGGAATGGCTACCGTTGATATCACACCTGCCAGTCCTTTGGCATCGAGGCATGGTGAGTATTGTCAGCTCTTGATAGGTCTTGGCTGAGCCAGTCTTGGTGTGCAGGGATGACCCTGTCTTCTAGGCCCCCAGCTGGAGCTGGAGGAAGATTAATGATTTATCACTAGAATGGAACTGTAGCACGGCAGGATTTTCCATCTGTTCTCACTCCCACAGCTTAGCTTTGTCAAGGCAGCAAAGCTAAGCTGTTACTTCAACTCTCCCACTTGTTTAATAGCTTATTCAAGAAAACATCTCTTCTTACAAACATAGACTTGACTCCTGCCAAGTCCCTGAGAGTGATGCCTTTCTAGAGAATTTCCACTCACTGATTTTCCTCAGGGGAAGGTTACCCTCAGAGGAAAGCTGCCTACTTGTTGAAAAATGCAAAGCACATTTTTTAGTGCTGCAGCTATTGCATGCAGTCACAAGAGAAGAGCAAGGATAAATGTTCTGTGGGTACCTACATCATGGCCAACTCAGTGATGATGATGCTGCTTCAGGCAATTATAATATCTTGATTCTGACTAAATAAACACAAGAGCTGACAACAGAGGTGACGACAGCTGCAGCACTGATTTCCTTCAGCTGTTTCAGATGCTAATTCAGACAGACCAGAAAAACACAAGCGTCAAAAACAAGCAGAAGTGTCAAAAATGTGAAATCTGATCCACAGAAGTTGATTTAATGTGAATTGAAATCTTAAGAAATTCCTTAGTCATACAAAGAGAGCTGCTTTTATTCTCCAAAAGTCAAGCTAAAACTCCTACACCCAACACACAGCACTCATTACCATACCTACTAAAAACAGCCGGTTAGCAATAGTCAATAGTTATTCATCAGTTAAACACCATTTGTTAACAAAGATTTAAATTGTTTTCTTATTGACATCCTCTTAAATCAAGCAGACACCACCTTCAATGAAAGCATCCAGTTCTAATACTGCTTCTACTGCGAATTATAATAATATAATAAGACCTAAGTCTACAAAAAGAAAAGTGAAGAGACAGTGAGAGGGACAGACTGGTAGACTCAGAGGTAAAGTCCAGTGATGGTTCATGAATCTTCCTAAATGCTCAACTGCTCAGATGGTCTGAGGCAGTGCACACAGGTTATGCGTGCACCCTTACCCTACCTACCCTAATGTAGTCCTCCCCTTCCCTTTCCCTCACACCTATTATTTATTTATCTACATCAGCCCTCAATTACAGGCAGTGGTCTTAGGGCCACAGAGCAGGCCTAGGCGATCCAGGTTGAATTTGCTAATGAACAATGGAGAGAGACTCCCCTCATGTTTATTTCCAGCTTTCACCCAGAGCAGTAACCTGTGGAAAGAACAGTTGGACAAGGCTGCTGAATTAAAATTTGTATTTTTAATAGCCTAGCCTGCTACTGCATTCCAGTCGTCCCTCTGCATTTGGACAGATGGATGTGGGGAAAAAAGGGAGTTAGGCCACTTACAGGCAGACATGATGGCAATGACTCAAGGTGACATCCCCTGAAGGAAGAGCAGTTAGACTGTGAATCAAGCCTTGCAAGACCTGGAGGTGAGTTCTCCTGCTGTGCCTGCCTATTCATTTACAGAAGCGCGCTCAATTTTAATGTCTCCAATTGGTTCTTTCTCATCATCTTAACTGTTGATGATTAAAACCAGAGTTTCATTTTGTTTAGAAGGTTTTGGAGCATTAGAGTAAAAGGTGTACAATGGTTCTGAACTAACCTCATAAATACACAGTGAAACGTATATTTAAAGACATGTTTTTTGGTCTGGTGTGGTTTGATGATTTAAATGTTCTTGTGTTGTGCATTACTCCTGTTGCAGAGTCAACAGTTAATCCAACATTGCCAGTGCTTTACATCATTGAAAACCAAAGTCATAACAGCAGCACCACCATGTGGTGACAGGTGGGCATGAGTGTTCTTTTTTAACCCCTGGACTCTTCATTACACAGGTTGAAAAGTCTAAGAATAACATCTTATTGTTAAGTGAAGAAAAAATATAGATATCTACATAAGTTCATTGACAAGCATGCCTGTGCAGACTTCATCCAGGTCAGATTATGTCCAGGAGTTTAAAATCCTGTCAATTTGACTCTATACTATAGTTTCCTGAAGACAAGTAATTTTCAAAAATAGAATTAGTATCAAGTGCCTGGCCTTAGTCACACTCTCCATCCATCCATCTTCCATTAACCCACGTGTCCTGCAGTGCAGGGTCGCGGGGGGCTAGAGCCCATCCAGCCAGCTTTTGGGTGAGAGGCAGGGTACACCCCGGACGGTCACCAGTAGTGACACTCTCTTGCATGCTAATGGAGGCAGTCTGCTGCAGGTCCCTGCAGTCCCATGCTTTATTCTACGACACATTGTGCACCAGCGATTGTAATCTACTATCATCATAACCTGGAAGCCTCACTCACAGCCATGTAGTTAGCTTTTTACTTCTGGTGATTATAATTAAGCTCCATTAAAAATGGTATGACTGCCAAGATATGTGACAAAATATGTCATCTTCACTGCACTCTATTATTAAACCAGTTTATGAGAAGTTATCAACTTGGTGTGTGGTGTAGCCATGTTTCTGGCTGAGCTTATAGCCCACTTGCTGTTATAATTAGTGATTCACTGTCTAGCCAATAACAATTCATCTCCACAGCTGTTTGCTAACTGTCTGACTTTGTGGTTGCAAATGACATTATTAACTAGCAATTTATATTTATAAATGTATAATTTATAATGGCCGTTAGGTAATTACATTGTGTATGCATATACGTTTACGTTTGTGTTTAAAACGGCTGAAAAAGGCATTTCTTCTTTGTCAATCTAGATACATTGAACTCCAACATCCTCGTCATGGTTACAGTTGTGAACACCAATTTCATTATGTGGGCAGTCAAAGATGTCCGTCTCTGTTCCTGTGCATCTCAGCTCATCCAGCCAGATCTTACCAGAACCTGCAGTGGGACAGTAGTGTCAGAACACACATGTGCCTTCACAAGTTTATTTTGTATTTTATCTGAAGTTCAACAACATAGCTGCTCTTCTCTGAACTGTGATCTGTGTTTTGAATATTATTGGTAAGTTGCCAATATATGATTCCTACCACCTCTTTCTAAGGAATACACACACCCTGTATTTTAGAAAGGAGGCTTACTATCATGCTTATTTGGTTTGTGACCTCTATAATCTGACAGCTATCACATAAACCACCCAATGACCTAATGTTGCATTCTCAGAGCCATACCTGTCATAAATGACCCTTACAGCCCTTTCCGTGGCACGTTCTTTCTACTGAGCCCAGGCAAAAGGTACAGGAGCCTCTGCTGCTCTATCACATACACATTAGGTGACAGGCCTAATTTTAATGACCATTATCTACAATACAGGAGGAATATGTTGGAAGGAGACTGGAAGGGATGTAGCAGCTACTTACTTCTCTCCCACCCAGATAAAAGGATCGAAACAGCTTGTGTCAATACTCTTACATAAGAAAGCTAACTTTAGGTCACTCCCATTGCCCTCATTTTCTAAACCTAAAGGCTATACAGTTACACATGCACACATGAACGCGTGCTGGCTCCTTACCTGATGTGGCAGTGAAGGTGTTAACAATGGATGTGAAGCCCAACATCTTACAGATCACCATTCCATCTAGTCTGTCAAAGCTGTCATCACAAATGGTGCCCCAGACATTGTTATGCTTAACCTCCACACGTCCTTGGTTTTTACCCGGCACAAGACGCACGATCACTGCAGTGGCACAAAGGTGGAGATGATGGAATTTAGACTAGAACAGCACAGTGACTGGAACATGCACCATGAACAAGGTTTATCACCCCTTACATACACATCAAGGTCTGGGATCTATTTGATCATGATTGACTATCAATCTGATTTGTGCGGGACAATGGGCAAGGTCTGATCTTTGACAGGGACCAAATCACAATGTTTCCTGTATATGGAGGCTAAATCACAAGTGGCTTAATGAGAGTGTGGGGGACATTAAATGTAACTGCACCTACAGCCATGTTTAGAAGTTAATACTATTAATAATAATATTAATTCTTTGGTTTTTATGTAAAAATATCAAAAATCATCTGATTGTAGTGGGTCAATTCAATTCAATTTAGAATCATCTCAAAGCCCTTCACAGAGACCCAGAGCCTGAACCCCCTTAAGAGCAACAGTGGCAAGAAAAACTCCCTTTAACAGGAAGAAACCTTGAACACCGACTCAAAAGGAGAACCTTCCTGCTGACAGTCAGCCGGGTAGAGGAGGAGAAGAGGGAGACAGGACAGAGAGGATGAAGGAGAGAGAGGAACAAACATGCACAGACATCATACATTACAGAGAACAAACATGACAGGTTGTTGAGCAAGATGAAACTATTGTGTTTATATTATAGTGGATGTATATTTCAGCAGTTAGTTATTTGTAGTAAATAAATAATTTGTCTTTTTGTTGTTGTTTTTTTTTAATTTTTGAAAATACTACCACCTTGTGGTTAGTATCATGCTAACTTACTCTCCTTCCCTGATTCTCCTTTCTCTCCCTTGGCACCTGGTGGTCCGGGAGGACCTGTGGATAAAAACGATCACTATGATATCAACAGTTTAATGCTTAAACCCAGGTCAACACTGAGTTGGAGAGAAATATGCTACTGTAAATGAGAGCATCAGTGTGTATTCACCTGCAGTTCCATTGGAACCACTTGGTCCTTTTACACCTGTTGAAATAATGATAAAATGATAAACATGGCTGGTTAAATTGGGCATTCTTACTTTATATCTCTTGTGGGGAAAGGATAACATTCTAAATTCTGAATTTTAGCCCTATTAACACCCTTTAGCCGTATGTAAGTATTGTGTGATCCGAGCAGTTTGTCAGTTCACACATTAGAAAGTGTCTCACAAAGTGATTACAGGATGTAAAGTAATCCATGTTTAGTTAGGATGGCAGCAATCTGCTGAATGGTAAAATACACTGATGTACATGAAATTACACAACTCCTTGCTGAACACATAACTGTAAAGACAAGAAAGATAAATCATGGTGCAGCATGACTACTTAATAAAGACTAGAATCTGACCTGGAGGTCCGGGTAGACCAACATCTCCATGGTCTCCTTTTTGCCCAGGAATACCAACACCAGGAGTTCCTGCAGAGCAAGTCCACAACACATTGTGTTTTTTACACAGACATATAACATTTTTTCATCCATCCATCCATCCATCCATCCATCATCTGTTAATCCGCATCGTCCTGCAATGCAGTGTAATGCTATCTATGTGAGAGGTACATACAAAATGTCTATAGCATTTATTTACATACAAAATGTAACATACAGATACCTTGCAGACCAGGAAAACCAGGGTCACCTTTGTCTCCACCAGGGCCTGCAATTAGATCACAGTTGGAAGTAGCCACTTAAAAACAGTAATGCTAGCCTGGGTCACAGTTCTTGCAGAGTACAAAGTTACAGAGCTGGCTCTTGGCATAGGCCACATAGGCGGCCACCTGTTGGAGGGGGTGCTGCTGCAGGTAGAGAACTAGCAGGATTGAATAAAGTATCTATCTATTATCTAGATATACATCTAATAACTCAGGCCTTTTGTTGGTAATAAATGGATTTAAAAAACGAATACAAAAATAAATATAATAATAAATACTGTATAACAAATTCATTCAAAAATGTCTGTCGTAAATAATCTAATTTTTGATCAGGGTTGAATTGTATTTATATTTTTTAAACAATGTACACCTCATAGGCCAATAATTAGCACAGCACAGCAAACACTACAGTAACTTAAAGCTTTTTTACATATCTAGGTCATTGGACCCAAAGCCTTAAGCTTGTTACATACTCCACAAGAACAGAGAAATGTGTTGGTTACCTGGGCCCCCGGGTTCTCCTTTTTCACCTCTTGGACCTGGTACTTGATCCCCTGGTGGACCCCTGGGACCTACACACAGGAAGACATTCTGATTATTAGCCATCTTTTATAAATGCAGGCTATGCAGATCCCATGTATATTTTCCGTAAATAGCAGCATGTGAGCAATGTTACTGATAACAATGAGAAGTTAAAGAAGGAAGAGAAACTCCACATATCTAAAATCTGCTGATAAGTTTTCCACCCAGGAGCTCAAATTAGTTCATGTTATAGAAGGTCATGGTTCTGTTGTCAGAAAATGTACGGCACTATTGTCGTCTTGCAGTAATCTAGTATTCTCCGCAGTAGCTGAAAAAAACTTTTATGACCACCACTACGAAGAATTAAAAACATACTAATTTGCTTTGTTTAGTCTTGTCTTAGCCAAAATGTCTTCATTCAGTTTCCTATGACTGCTGAAGGGCTCTGTGTAATGGGCTAAGCTAACTTAAGCTATTGTTGGATGATCTGTAACTCTGTCCAGACTGTAGTGCTGCTGAAGGTTCTCTTTTTTTCACTGATCATATGACACCACTGTTGATGACAGAACACACCAGTTTCACCAGCAGTTCCTGGTTCTCCTTTCAGTCCCATTTCACCCTTTGGTCCAGAAACCCCACTGTCACCTGGAAAAAGAAAACATAGTATTAGAAAAGAATGCTGTTGCCTTTAACATGCAGAATAATAATGCCAAAGAATGATGGATAGCAAACCTGTTATTTAACTTGCTTAAATATAACAATAACTAGTAAGCAAAAAACAAAAGATTTATCTTTTGCCCTTCTAGTCCTGCTTTTGGAATCTTGGTGCGGTAGCAGTAATGTATTGTGTGTTTATGTCATAGCTGACAAGCTAGGGGGGAACTGATACAATTTAGGCTGACCTTGACTTCATAGCTTACCTCAACTAACACTATGCTCACCTTCATCACATGAAAGTCAAGACGTTTAACATGTTTATTCATTATCTTAGAACTCTTGAAAAAACCCTAAAGATTGAATGTAGGTCAATAGGTTACACCTGGGTCAAAGAAGTAAGGTAAAGTGAAGTGAGTTACAGCAAGCTGAAAAGCCTGTGGACAATACAGTATATCCTGTGGTACCTGTTTTTGGAGACAAGTTTGATCTAATATGGAAGGACACTCAAAGAAAGCAGCTGAGCTGAGCTGGGTTCAAAACACATGTGGATGGTTCAGATTTAGTAACATCTCAGATTAATAAAAAAAAACTGGAGTGGTAGATTGCTGCCTCTTTTTCTCCTTGTCCTGTGTCTTAAAGAATAGGATTAAGAGGTTGATATGACTAGAGGAGGTTGATTCATTCACACTAAGTATGCCTCCTCCTGCAGCCACTGTAAACTTGATTAACAACTTGTGTTTTTTTTCCAAAAGGGTGTGGGGTGGGTGGTGGTGGTGGTGTGGGGGGTGTCTGTTGACCTATTGGAAAACATCTTTTCCACTCAGGTAATTTGTCAAATAGCGGAAAAGTCTTGTGGTGATAAAGATTTTATATGGAAAATGTCAGTGCACTACTTTGCAAGCATGTAAAGAATAATAGCTGCATCTCATCCATCGACCAGGTCTCAGCAGCTGTCTGACCAGAGATGACACTCCATCAATGTTGAGATCATCAGCAGACCTGAAAGCTAACACATCCTCCCACACATACACACCTTTAGTAAATCATGGGAATTATGAGCCTTGTCCAATAACTTTTATTCTACTATTATTTTCTCCAACAATGCTAGCGTTGACCATTTAATTCTACACCTACACAGAAACAAAGGCTGACCCAGACAACTGAAACTCTCCTCCTGTGAACCTGAATATGATTTTTGTGATACAATAATATTAATAGCTATGTGTACTCACCTTTAAGTCCTCTTTCTCCTGATGGACCAGTAGCACCTGGAGGCCCTGAGGTAGCAATACACACCAATTATATTTTCTATGTTAACCAAACTCTGAATCTCAGCTACTGAATCGTTTAATTTAAACAAGCACACACACACAAACACACACAGAGACAGACAGACACACCTGGTTTGAGGCTGATGGTTTTTAATTTGTCCTCCAGGTTGTGGTTGCTTGTGTTGAGCAGGATCAGACCAGCCTTCAACCTGTCCAGCTGACCATCTTCTCCACACAGGTTGTTGACCTGTTGTCATGGTAAAGTGACTGTGAGCCTTGGCTGTGATATTAAAGTATGTAATTTGAGACTCTTGAAACAATATTTTACAAATATTGTGTGCACTGTGAGGTAAACTAAATATTAAGCAGCAAACTGAAAGGAGCATAAGCTGGAATGGAAGGAGCTTTGTGATTTTGGAGAGGTTGTAATGTGCTCACCCCTTCCTATGAAATGCCATGAAAATGTACAAAACCATGTCACTACATGGCCATAAAGAGTACTAACTCAAGACTATT
Organism: Parambassis ranga; assembly: GCF_900634625.1. Lineage (NCBI taxonomy): Eukaryota > Metazoa > Chordata > Actinopteri > Ambassidae > Parambassis > Parambassis ranga. Next base: position 22,388,096 of record NC_041041.1, read on the forward strand.
GTCTTTGGTTGTGCTCAGTCAATGTGCATAAAAAAACATTAAGAGGACCTGACTCTGCAGGGCCCCCAGCTGGCCCTTGAGGGTCTTGGACTCTTCACTGTTGTTGAAGATAAGAGTTTGGAGGTTGTCATCACCCAGAGAAATGAGAGTGGATTTCTGCTTCTGTGATCTGGGGTCAGCCAGTGAATCCTGCAACATGAAAACTGAGACATCGATGATGGGATGTTAGAAATGATATCCACCATCATCAACCTTTAAACGTTAGGCTTGAAAGACCTGTGTACACATTTAGATGTCCCAGTCTTAGGGGTTGTATTGAGGGCATTTAGATGTTTTTAGGCTGGGGATTAATTTACTTGTTTCCAGGAGAATCAGCCCAAAGTGGAAAAAACATCACAGGTGGAGCTTTGAATGTGTTTGACATTTACCATAATGTTCCTGTTATTATGCTGTGTTAACATGCCATGTGACTCTTAATTATGTTTGGCATGAATAAATCTGTTTTAAGCTGTGTTATTTCATGCTGTTTCCAGGTTATGAGATAGAATTATGGAGGTGGGATAGAGGAAGGAACTGTGTCTGATAAATAACTGAGTTATTCTGTAAAAAATTTGTAGCAAACACCCATTTAATGAAGGTAGAAGGAGGATGAGGAAGTTGCTATGTTGGTTAACCACAGCAACCTTACAACGCCTTACAACACAGTGGACGAAACTAAGCACAGAAAGTAAGGACATTTGTAATCGGTGGATTATGTCTTTCATGTAACAATGCTTTCTGATCCCTTGATGAAACACAAACCCCTCCCATTTTGTTTTGGAGCATCCAAGTCAACAAAGATTTGTATCCATAATCTGGTCTTGATTTTTTTACATAAAGGGCCCCCTGAGGGATGTGTGACTAATGGTTCCCATTTTTGAGCTATTTGTGTGTTATTTCACATTGTTTCTGGCCAAAACTGAACAGTGAGGGTGTATTGGCCAGGTTAAGAGATGGAATGATGTTAAGTGACTGTTAGGTTTAACTCTTCTTGTTACGGTAGAGCGTCCGGGGTTAGATTATGGTGTGTTCTAAAAGGCACACATTCATAAAAGTAAACACATTTTAAAAGGAAAACTAAACGTTAGGATAAGCGGTTGAAGATGGATGGATGGAACTAAATGCTCTTACAATTGTAGCCAAGAACTTGGCAAGGCTTGTTGGAAATGGAAGACATTACTCTCATAAAATCTGTGACAGGTTCTATTGGTCTTTCCTTAACCTAAGCTGGAGCCCAGCCTTCTTGATGAAAGCCTGAAGCAATGTTGTATCATCCACCCTTTCACCCATGTGGCTGACGTAGTCACCTAGTCACAGGCTTAGCAATACAACATAATGAAGACCAGTCTTAGACAGTTTTGTAAGTTTTTTAAGCAACATGTAATATTTTACAGTCTTGCCAACTTTCAGCCATAGCAAATAATGTGCATTGAATGTATCAATTAACATCAGTAAATATTTTAAATAGTGCAACTGTACCTTTATAAATGAGAAAGGCATTGAGGCCTGTCTGCAAGATGAGGTAAAGCACAATTACATTCAAACACCACTGTCTTTTTGGCCTTGCTGGCTTCAGATCTGAAACACAAGCAGCAAGTGCATTAAAACCACCAGTGATCACTGTCCTTGAGAAATGGTTGATTTTAGTGGATTGAAGGAAACATTTAGCAACTCGCAGCACATTCTTTAATCTCTAATTACGTACATTATGCTTACATTAGTCTTAAAAATGCTGGTGTGGTCATATGAATTCGAGGAGTTGACAGCTCATGTTAGAAAGCATGCTGTGTGTCTAATGTTAAAGGTTAAACATTGCTGCCATCTCCTGGTCATGGGCATGTATCTGGAAATGTCATGTTTACAAGCAGAGAATAATATAAATGTCTATGGTTAGGTTGTTTTAACAACAACTGCCATGAGCAATGCAGCATCCTGTAAACCTTAATTGAGTAAATGCAATGAGAAATGTTTCCTTATCCTTATGTAATTGTTGATAGAAGACTTTCATGAAATGTTTCAGGTTTTATTTATCTGTCATTATTGCAGAAAGGTTCAACTGAACCCCAAGCAAAGTTTAGCCAAGGTATCCCTGTATAAAAAAATCTATGTGTACAAAAATGGTATCCGGTGTACAGTCTCTGTTAAAGGAGAGCTTGTCTGACACTTATAATGCTTGTCCTTTGTCCTCTTCACCTGAAAATTCATTATTCTGCACATATGTATATGATATAAAGGCTGTCTAAGCTATCTGCATTTTTCTGCATTTTCTTCCTCGTACTCACCAGGCTGGAAGTTGTAGAGATCACTCCTGCTGAGGAACATGTCAAACAGTGGGTTAGTCTGGGTGTATGAAACCGGCTCTGCCATCCTGTCCATTGATGTCTCCATGTTCATTTCAGACTTGTCTTTACTTCCTTGTTCAGCAAATATTATAACACGCAGTACATGATGTTAGCAAACCTTGATTCTTTCCCAGATTGCAACATCTTTAAGAAAGATTTAGAGGGTTACCAGAGGGATAGAGGAAGGAACTGTGTCTGATAAATAGCTGAGTTGGCCACAACTCTGTAGCAAACACCCATTTAATGAAGGTAGAAGGAGAATGAGGAAGTTGCTATGTTGGTTAACTACAGCAACACAAACGTCTTACAAAACAGTGGACGAAACTAAGCACAAAAGGTAAGGACATTTGAGATCGCTGGATTATGTCTTTCTTGTTACAATGCTTTCCAATCTCTTGATGAAACACAAACCTCTCCCATTTTTTGGTAATCTGGTCTTGATTTTTTTAAAATAAAGGCCCCCTTAGAGAAGTGTGACTAATGGGTCTTCAACACAGAATATAGAATAGAATAGAATAGAATAGAATAGAATAGAATAGAATAGAATAGAATAGAATGCCTTTTATTTTCACTATATACAAGGACAATGAGATTAAAGCCCTCAACCAGTTTCAGTGCAAACACAGAAGTTAGTGCACAGTCCTGAGAATATAGTCTATATACATTTTTCAAGTATGGAAAAAATATTGCACATGTATATGTTGTAAATTTAAATGTATTTATATATTTATATTTTATTTATATATTTAAATAGATATTATTTAAATTTACAACACAGCATCTCTTGACTATGTCAGGGTTTTAGGTTTGAGCCAGGGCTTCTGTTTTAAAGTTGGTTTGTGCCTGTGTTACTTCCTGTTTTATTTTGCTATTTCCTGTTTAGTTCTGTATCACTGACTCTCCTCTCATTTCAGGTGTCCTGACTACCCCCTCCTTGTGTTCCCCCTCCTCTTCCTGGTGACCACCTGATCCTCCCTCATGTGTCACACCTGTGTCTAGTTGTCTACCCTGATCCCTGTGTATTTAGTCTGCGTCCTTCCTGCACTCGGTGCCAGTTTGTCTTGTCACCTTGGGAATGAGCATTCCTCTTGCCAGCCTTGACCTGGGGTGTTCTCCAGGTTGCCTTGCCTTGTTTTATCCTGTTTCCTCACTAAGTATCTTTGTTTTTGCCTTACGGAGTTTTTGCCACTTATTGTGTGATTTTGAGTTTTGAACTTTGGACTTTAGCCCACCTGACTGAGAATAAAGACTCTATTGTTAAACGCTGCTCCACATCCTGCATCTGTGTCCGCTCTTCAACACCAACCTTGACAGACTAGCTATCTGCCATCCTACATTTTAATTGTTCCTCTTCACTGACCCATGTAATGTCACCTAAGAGGACTCATTAACAAAGCATTAATGATCTAGCTGTAACCTAAATCTTTGCTTTTGCTTTTCAATTTTTTATTTATTTATACAGCACCTTTAACGATCAAGATTCTCTCTAGGTTTCATGTTGTGTCTTCCTCGTAGTTTTGTGCCCCTCCCTCTCTCTCTCTGCCTCCAGACCTGCATGCTGACCTGTAGTCTGGCTCCTGAATACTACACCAGTCTCTGTTGTTTATCCTTGTTTTAATTACTATTAACTTACTATTACTATTTATTAACTAAAGCAGCAGGAAGCTTCGCCTTATGAGTCGGGTCCTGTTCAAGGTTTCTTCCTGTTAAAAGGGAGTTTTTCTTGCCACTGTTGCTCTTAAGGGGGTTCAGGCTCTGGGTCTCTGTGAAGCACCTAGAGCCAATTATGACTGTAAAAGGCACTATATAAATACATTGATATTGAATTGAATTGTTTTCTGTTGGTCATTTGCCAAATTATTCTGCTATAGTAGCATATATAATATAATATAATATAATATAATATAATATATATATATATATATATATATATATAACCATGAAAATGTGAATTAATTTATACCCTTTGTAAAATGCATTTTCTGGATTTTTCAAACCTACCACTGTTTCAGCTGTGGCCTGTATGAAAAATCCAGAAAATGCATTTTACAAAGGGTATAAATTAATTCACATTTTCATGAATGAAATAAGTGTTTGATCTCCTATTAATCAGCTAGATTTCTGGCTCTAAGGTGTATTTGGGCACCATCACCAAGTAGCTGGGTGTGAAGGCGACAACAGTTGGTGTGATTATTCACAAATGGAAGAAACATAAAATAACTGCCAATCTCCCCCAGTCTGGAGTGCCATGCAAGGTGTCACCTCGAGTTTCAGTGATAATGAGAGCGGTGAGGAATCAGCCCAGAACTACTAGGGAGGAACTTGTCAATGATCTCAAGGCAGCTGGGACCATAGTCACCAAGAAAACAGTTGGTAACACAGTATGCTGTGAAGGACTGAAATCCTGCAGTGCCCACAAGGTCCCCCTGCTCAAAAAGCACATGTACAGGCACGTTTGAAGTTTGTCACAGAACATCTGAATGATTCAGAGGCTGAAAGTGTTGTGGTCAGATGAGACCAAAATCCAGCTCTCTGGCATCACCTCAGCTCGCCGTGTTTGGAGGAGGAGGAAGAATGACTCCTAGAACTTCTTCTAAAAAAAGGAGTGGGACAAAATCCCCTCCTGAAATGTGTGCAAACCTTGTTGCCAACTACAAGAAATATCTGGCCTCTGTGATTGCCAACAAAAGTTTAGATGTTTTTCTTATTGTTCTGTCTCTCACTGTAAATATAAACCATTGAAAATATTGACTCGTCATTTCTTTGTTAGTGGGCAAACTTACAAAATCAGTAGGAGTTCAAAAAATTTCCTCTAACTGTATGCTGGAGGCTGTAACATGTCACACTAACCACCAGATGTCGCCCTGATATCATTTTCATGCTGAAGCCGTATTTCAGTGTCGCACTGCTGATAGACTGTGTCTGATTTCAGCAGCATCACCTCCTCTTCCCAAGTCAGTCACTGTTTTGCACAGAATACTGCTTATTTTTCCTGTTTCTGCAAAACGTTTCCTGAAATAAGTTTTATATTCTATAATCTATGTTCTTTTGTACAATTTTACCAATGATTGAATAAATATAGAAAGCATTAGGCTACAAAACAAATTGTTTTTGGAATAATAATAATGATAATACTAATAACAGTCATGTTAGAAAAAAGACCGTTATATTTATTTATATTGTTTATGCAAAATAAAGTTGGCGTTAGGTGTCTTTGATAAATCTTTCGAAAGGGGCCAACATATTTTCTGCTGGAACTGATGCCAAGCAGCACTAAGTATTAATGTATACTATTAAGAAAATAGAATGAATAAATAACATTGAACTTTTTGAACCGTTTCAATCCTGTATACAGCACGTTTTAATTGAATGCATTTACATATATATAAACTTTTCAGAATAATAGCGTTAATTAAAATGTAGACTTATTTTTTCTGTTTTTGTTTTTATCTCTGTTTTAGGTGCTGTGCTGCTGATAAGATAGTAATCTTCAATACAACGGAGAGGGACGTTAGAAGCGACAGACTTTCCATGAGAGGGACAGACTTACCGACAGAAAAACTGTGATCAGCCTCACTGTGTGTGTGTGTGTATTGAAAACACTGTCCCTAAAGCTATACGATCCATCTGCGAAAGGAACATTAATAATGCCATACCACTCATTCTTATGTTGCTCATTTTATATTAAAAAATATATTAAATAGCCACACACTACATACAAAAAACAGCATTGTATTGTCGGGATAAAAAAAAGAATAATGTTGAAAATAGACATCCCGGCAGATCAGTGGAAAAACACCTCGTCCTTAGAGGAGCTGGTCTATTTGGAGACATTGCGCTGACACTGAGGCCTATTCAAGCATCTCAGGATTTAGTTTATCAATGTCCTGTCAGGAATCATTCAAATGGAGAGACGATCAGTGTAAATACGACCCTTTTCCCGTTTTTGTGTAAGTCCGCACAATAACACATAAATGAAAAAAATCCAACCATTTTTATTATGAATTACACCAATTAAGTTGTTCCTTCGTGCTTTTCTATTAACACTTTGAAAACCCTCCTCTGCAGCACGCCTGTCATTAAGCTGCATTATATTGTTTTATCTGCCCACTTTGAGCGCACTTTGATGAAGTGTTTGGAGCGGTGAGCTGACAGAGCCTTTGAGTTGCTTTTCTCCTGCAGCCAGGTGATGAACGTCCGGCTGATCGGGCGAAATAAGGAGTAATTAAAACCTATAAATTATCCGCCGGCAGCTCGTCTCTCTTACCGTGAGATAAGAATGCGCTTTTCCAGAGCTCGGGCTGGAAAACAATACCTACTGACAATGGCAGCTACACCTCCGAAAAGAGGAAAAAACAATGGAGAGAGTGCGTCAAACCTGGAGCTGTGCGGCGTTGAAATGACGCATATGAAGCTGTGCGACGTGTACATTTCAGTTTACATTAACTATTAAAAAAACATAAGAAAGGAGATCGTTTATGGTGCCGGTTGGTATGCAGGCCTTCTCTCTTTGCGGAATATGTGTGTGTGCGCTTGTGTGATGACAAAGAGACCCAGAATCGCCTCTGGGTGCAGGCTGACAGGCTTGGTCTGTCGGGCCCAAATGAAAGAACCAGCAAGACATGAGCTCAGAGGAAAGTCGTTCCAGTTTAACTCCTGCTGTTTTAACACCAAGGCCCGCTGGGCCCACCTGTCCAGGTAAAGTTAACTGTTCAGAGATAATTATTTGAATTTCATTCATCCATCCACCAGCGGGTGTGTGTGTGTGTGTGTTTCTCCTCCACTAAGATGTAACATATATACCGTACAAAGCTGAAGGCGCGGAGCAGTGATAATCTCTTGTTTGGTTTCTCTATGAAGGTGCCTCGCTACTTCACGCTCCCCTCCTGGATCAGAGACGTATGATAATTGGACGTCGTCACCCGATGTCCAAAAGTGTTCCGGCTGGTGATTGGCCCGCTGCGCTTTGGATGTTATTCATGCTCCTCTGGTTAGTGAGTATGAGTGTGTGCGCGCAGTGATGTGATGTGAGGACTTTGTGAAGAGCAGACTGTCATACAGCGGTGAAAAGCTGGGTGTGAGAGCAGTGCGCAACAACAACCGCGACCAGTCTTTTAGCCTTGTAAGTTAACGGCCATGACGCGCCAGAGCTTCTTTACGCAGACAGGATGTCCACCCTCTCCGAATAATTACAAGAAGCAACACATGCAGGAGACAAAATAACTATGTTTTAGTGCTTCCTGTAGTCATATTTTGGATACAATACAGGTCCACTGAGTGGAAGTGGATTGAAAGAAAAGAAGCCACGTTGGTGTTTGAAGCAGCAATGGAAGCGCAGCGGGATCTGAACAGCACGGATAGTGAGAGAGAGAGCGTCTCCCCCTCTCCCAGCCTGCCCTCGCCGCCCATACTGCCTCTACAGGTCGCTCAGCAGGCCCACAGAACCACCAACTTCTTTATTGATAATATTCTGCGTCCAGACTTCGGTTGTAAGAAGGAGAACGGCGCGCGTGAGAGGGCACAGACATCCGCCCGGGATCGCCTCCACCCGGCGTTGAGCAGGCCGAGCCTTCCCGGAACGCTGTCCCAGGACTCAAACTGTAGCAGTGACAGCACTTCGTCCTCCGCATCTTCCAACACCTCCTTGGCGAGTTCAAAAAAGAGCAGCGGAGGCGGAACAGCCACCACAGTCGCCTCTACCGGGAACAGCGAAGGCGTAAAAGCTGAGGAGAGGACGGGCGGCGGTGCCGGAGAGAACACGTCCTCCTCGCTGGTGGTGCTTAACGGCACCGCGGCGCCCACACCAGAGACGCAGCCTCTGCTCTGGCCGGCATGGGTGTACTGCACACGGTACTCGGACAGGCCCTCATCTGGTAAGGCAGTAGAATCGTGACTGTGGTTCGTTAACGACTCTTATATGCATGTGCATCTTATGCTGACAGGTAAAATCATTTTCCTACACCAAACAACACCAAACATATTTACCGCTCGATATCAAACTTGATTTTATATACTACGACATTTCATTTGATTTTCCCTAAATCCTCTCTGTTTTAAACACGCACACACACACACACACACACACACACACACACACACATATATATATATATATATATATATATATGTGTGTGTGTGTATATGTCTATATATATATATAGACACATGTTTTGGCAGCACAATATTAAATAATGAAACACTTTAAAAGCCTGAGATGTAGTTTGTTAATTGCTAAACAAGGCCGTTTCTAGTTTCATTTCTTTTTTTTAAAAAAAAAAGAAAAGAAAAAAAGAGAAAAGTAAGCTTCTGTAACAGCTTAACTTGAAGACATTTATTAAAAGAAACAGACTGACGCTGCGCTGAATGTTGACAGTGTAACGGTAGAGAGCGGGCAGGGCTTCATTGTGACATACTTTGGAGGGGGCTTCAGCAGACTTCACATCCACCTGAGAGCCTGTTCTCCCCGGCGTTAGTGTGTATGTCAGCCGTGTTTCCTGCGCTGAGCTGCTGTCAGTAAAGCATGGCGGAGAAAAACACAACGAAGTTAAAGACAATTACTGTACAGCAGACACTTTCAATAGACAATAAAACATGTACAAGTGGCCTACAGGGCAACGCGAAGGCATATGTCAGAAAGCAGACGGATATTTTCAAATCTGAAATAAACTCAGCTTTTCTCATCCCACTGTCAACATTGTGAGTTTTGTCACAGCGGGAGCCTCTTCATAAAATGTATCCTTTATAATGTACCTTTAACAACGTCTCACAGCAGTCTTTGATTGATCTAAGTAATGTATTTTAAGTAGTATTTACGCTTGCAGAAGCCTCAAATATTTTCGGATATTACTGGACTCATTCAAAAATGTGGGTATTCTATAGCATTGTTATTATTATCATTATTATTATTATTATCATTATTATTATTATTATTATTATTACTACTACTACATGGTAATAATATATATAATAGCTGTAGTATGTGAGTACAAGCGAATCTTTTCAAGCTTCACAGTCAGGCGCCTAAATGAATTGTTTGAACGGGCAGGTGAGCAGGCAAAACATAATAATAATAATAATAATAATAATAATAATAATAATAATAATAATATATACAATATGAAATGTATTATTAAAAAAATAACCTAGCTCTGCGCTGTGTCAAAATGCTCATCATGGGTTTTTCGATAGGCTGATTGATGATTATTACTCGTTTCATGCGCTGCATATTTATATTCCCGCTCTCCTGTCCTTTCGCCCTTACTGCAGGCCCAAGGACACGGAAACTGAAAAAGTCGAAAAGCGGCAAAGAGGACAAACGGCCGCGTACGGCCTTCACGGCTGAGCAGCTGCAGAGACTTAAGACGGAGTTCCAGGTGAACCGATACATCACGGAGCAGCGGAGGCAGTCTCTGGCCCAGGAGCTCAACCTCAACGAATCCCAGATAAAAATCTGGTTTCAAAACAAACGGGCCAAAATCAAAAAGGCCAGCGGCTTCAAGAACGGGCTGGCGCTGCAGCTGATGGCGCAGGGACTGTACAACCATTCCACCACCACCATCCAGGAGGATAAGGAGGACAGCGACTGAGGCACACCGCTTCATGGGGACAGGACCGCACGCTCCTCCGCACATACTCTGTACATTGTAAATATGATATCTAATTTAACGAAGCGCGCTTTGGGGGGGTGCTTGGCACTGCTCTTCCTTATCTCCTCCTGTTCAGGATGACTCGAAAGCGGAATAGACAAACAGACTGCATACTACTGGACTGATCTGTCACAACAAAACCAAAGATTTTATTGGAAAGCAGAGCCTGGACAGTTTCAGAAACAGCAAAGACAAAAGAAACACCTCAGGGAGCCTCATGGAGCTCCAACCGCCCCCAGACAACACCAAACACCGCCAGAGCAGTCAGCCTCATTTCTGGACCAACTGCTTCAAAGACCTGTAATAACCCTACAGTTGACTGAGATGCCATACACAGGTGAAAAATACAAAATGACAGCCTATGATTCAGTATAGAACGAGGCCACCGTAGACACACTCAGAACCTCAAGGCCTTATAGCTACAGAAGCGCATCTGATCTGACTCTTCTAGAGCAACATATTACAAAGAATAGAAAACAATTTAAAGACAGTTCATTATCTCATTCCGGCGCATTTTAAAACAAAATTTACATCACAAGCAAAATACAGATGAACAACATGAGAAATCCAAAAAATAGCGGTTAAAGAAAAGGACAGGTCTGACTAAAAGAACTGTAGGAGTATTTTAGTTACTTTGTAACAGTCTGTAACTTTGTAGAATGGGTGAACTTGCCATCTTCACATTCATTCTGTGTTTATGTAGCGAGACACACAAAATACACAAAGACCTAAATTATTTTAATTGCACACATATCGCAAACAAGTCATGTTTCCAGCGCAAAATGTATATTCTTTATGTAACATCAATGGTACATTATAATATATGTTTACATTGGGGCCTGCAGTGTGTGTGTGAAATGTCAAAGAAATAATCATTTTTTTCTGTGTTATACCGTCTCAAACAGACTTAGGGGCAACTACAGTTGTTACACAGAGTCCATATAAATACAGTAGATATTTACAGAAGGCTTATAATTCATACACCAAAAATCACAAATTGAACACTGAGATCCTCTATGCGTCATTTTAATTTGGCAGGTTTTTCAGTGCGTATGTTACTGGGGGCGAGTACATTATATACATTTAAACCATGTTTCCAAATAAACGCTTTTATATTGGAAAAAACTCTCGCACAGTGACACATTTTTTATTGTTGACACCGAGTATTTAGTTAATATTAATGTGTGTGTGTGTGTGTGTGTGTGTGTCTTCAGCTCATTGATTCAAGTGAGTGGGACAACTGAATCCATATTCATAAGCCTTTTGGAAAGAAGGTGAATTTACACTGCGAGGCGCGCCGCTATCAGCGCTGTTCAAAGCGTTGCAGAGCATGAAATTGCCTCTCCGTCTCTCTGTGTTCACTCATTTCATCACCCAGCCCTGCAAGCCTGAAACAAAAATACAGGAGAGCGAGTCTGACTGTGTTTGGGACTCGTTCAGATAGGAGAAAGCTTCACACACACACAGCAAGCACTCGGGCACCCATTATGCACCTTCATTTTTTTACATGGTTTATTAATGATATTACTACATTCGTTTACCTGTTTAGTATTAATGATTATTTGTATCACATTTCTACCACAAACACACTATTTTCAAATAGGGATTGCAAACTAACATATAACATAGGGCCTATTGTATTTTTAAATTAACAATCTAACCATACACATAAAAAGGTTGTTTTTGTTTTTTTTATTGGTTTGTTTTTAGTTTTTTCGTGTGTGTTTTTTTTTCTTAAAAAAGCACTCCACCCTCCTTTTGGTTTAGAATACACATCCAAACTCTATTTTCTTGTGTGACAAAAATACAAAGAAGTAGCTTCCTTTTATCAGTGGTTTTCATCCAAAAGTATGGCTCTGTTCTGCTGAATCGGAACTTTTACTACATGTTTTCACATATTTGAAGGAAAAGAGGGATAAGCAGGTGTTACTTTAAAGCGCTGATAAGGGAAAGATCCTGTAGATAACTGAAACATATCATCGTCCTGCTTCCTCAAGCTATCTATTCATCTAACCAGTCACGTCAGGAACTTTATTTGTATTTCAGTGAAATAATGAACAGATTGGGCCAGATTGTAACCATCTGGGAATAATATTTAGCAATTTAACAATTCTTTTTAAGGATAGATAGATAGATAGATAGATAGATAGATAGATAGATAGATAGATAGATAGATAGATAGATAGATAGATAGATAGATAGATAGATAGATAGATATTTGGAAAGGGTAAACTGAGGGCCATGTTGCTGTTGACAGCAAGTCCACTGTGTAATTATTTTGGACTAAATTACTTATCGAGTGAGCATCTTCTTGATGAAACCAGACCATTTCCTGCAGCCAGGAGGTCATCTGTCATCTCGAGCTTCATACTTTCCTTATAGCAGGAGTTTGTCTCTTCTATAATCATTCTGGAGCCTGTCCAAAGAAGTATTCCCACCACTTAAAAAGAAAGAGAGGAAAATAACAGCAGGCTGAGATCAATTTGTCAAATTCAAAGGTAAATGTTGTGACAGGTTGACTGAATCTTTGCCTCTACCTGTTTTCTTGCACTCTCTGCTGCTGGCCTCAGATCCATAGGGAAGAGGAGGAGGTTTGGTTTCACATGCAGGGCCCTTTGTAATTATCCAATAGAAACACAGAGACAGGATGATATCATTTCTTCACATTCCATTTCTGCTTTTACATTCCATGCATGCGTAATTGCATAATAAAAACACACAGTGTGCATCTGTGTGAGATCACAGAGTGTGATGCAAATTTCAAAACAATTAGACACATTACATTCCCCTACCAATTACAGAGGACTGTTTGTGTGTGTGTGGCAATGGACTGTGTGCTGCTGCCTGAAGCAGGGGGACTGCAAACTGTAGCCACACAGCCAGGCCTGTGGCTACAGCTTTAATTTACATGCAAATGAAGGTAATAAACAGTCCTCCTGCTGATGAAGAACTGTACAGTAATAATAATAATTAATAATGGTCTGACTTTGCTCTGCCTCCATGGCTCAGTGTTGCTACCTGAAAACAGAATATCAGTAGGTTGTACCAATGGGCAACTGTACCTTTTTTTATCACATCAAGTTACATAAAACAAACCAGTTTTCCATTTGGATTTGACTACAAACAGTAATTATAAATTAAACAAATAAAATTGAGGACATCATGACCAACAAAAGTCATTCATTCTAATAAACTTCTTTTAACATTTGATGAATTGAGTCACATTTTAATGTGAACAAAAATGGATTTCTCTAAATTATGATGTGTTTTTTTGTGCTATAATACACTATGTAAGAAAAACTCCAACAAGAGCCTATTTAAAAGCTTTTGATAACATGAGATAAATTTAAAAAAAAAAAGTCTTAAAAAAGCATAAAAGTTTTTGGGGTAACATCTTATATCTTTGTGTTGAACATTTAAACCTGATCAATCAAACTGTAGCAATCAAATGTGGATGACCGTCATTAGTAGAGCTACTAGTGGATCTGACTGACTGAGTCTTGGCCATTTCTCAGCAGCCTGGTGTCAAACACAAACCAAGAAACACAAAACCACTGTCTTCACACCCAGTAATACAGCTGCCTTCATTGTTGATCCACACATGCAACAAACTGATTGTGTACACAAACACACAAGCAAACGCTTCACTTGCACTTGGGTGCATACACATGCACCCCATACACACAGAGCAGACAGGGGGTGCAGACTAACTCTCCACATGCCTCCTTCTGTCTACAGCCTGTCAACAAGTGAGCTGTGAGGCCCAGCAAAGCAGTTGTGGCACAAATGGCCACCATTGTTTTATCATGGCTGGGGAACACACATAGCATTGATATACAGGCCTTCCACACTGCTGTTAACCAGTCTGTGTGTGTGTGCATGCGTGTGTCAGTGTGTGACTAAGCAGTGTAAATCATACATGGATTAACTGGCAAATGGTTTTATATGTGTGTGCCTGTCTGTGTATATACTGTGTGCAGGTCTAAAATGATACTGGCTCTTCCACTCAAATGCAGAGATGTCCACTGGAAAAGCTTGTCTTGTTAATATTTGATGTGGAAAAAACTGAAAATATATTTTGGTAAAAATGTAGTCTTGACTTCATTATTATATTGGTGTTCACATACATATATACTAATTAATAAATACTCCTGCATTAAAAAATGCAAATACTCACTCATTAAAGATACGATCATTAATGAGATTGTTAGAACATCATTATGTCTTAGATTTTTGACTAAGTTTATTAATTTTCTTTGAAGGGGGGAGCCAGAATTACTACAGTAGGAAAAAATAAATAAATGAATACATTTATTCACATGTTTCAAAAACACACACACAGAGCATGGAAAGACTCACTTGTGTTTTGAAGTGGCAAAGCTGCCCAGCCCCCTCTTTTGTCCCCAGATCCCTCCCAAACAAACATTGCAAACAGGATTAGTTTGTTCTCAGATGCCCAATGTTACGTGGTTTGATGCTGCCGCTCCTCAACCGGGGCTCACAATGAGGAGCCAGACTCCCCTTTCCTTACAGCCCATTGGGTTGGCGCCATTTTGATTCAAGCCAGCAGGTAGGTGAGAGCCACCTCAAAAGATCCTGTCCCATGTCTTTCAATTGTTTTTCTGATGGATAGCAAAATATTTTCAATCACTTTTTTTGAAAATATTTTGGAAACATCTTAACTGAACACCAGATCATGTAAGCATTTCATTTGCACAGTAAAACCATCCCATCTTATGAGCATCCATTATTAAAGGTTATAGAAAAAAAATAAACAGAGGATATATCATCTGTTTGCAATGTTGTCGCCATATTATTTACCAATATAGGTATGGTAAATTCACAGCAGCAGTTCATATGGTGCTGTGTCCTAATGACACAGATGGGAAATACAACATGGTGTAATAAAAATAACAGAAATGATGTGTTCTTAATTACATCACAGACAGATTTTAATAAGACAACAGCCATGCTCTGTTCTACTCCCACAGGGATCACATGCTCATTCTACAGGCACTTAAACCACTTTGAGGCACTAAAATCCAATCATATCAATATAGTTATAATAATATTCTCTGCAGATCAGATAGACAGCGTACAGAATGTAAAAGTCCAAAACTTATAGTTTACCCTATATAGCTATTTTACCTTACTAAAATATAAGATAAGATATAAAATCTAAAATGTATTATTTGCTTGAGTTTTACCAAAGAACTCCTTTGTATTTTCTGAATACAAGCCTAAATGATTACATTTGTCTACACACTGATCATTATAGTGTGTGTGTGTGCAAGTCCCACTTTGCTGTATCATATGCTGTATAAATATGTATGAGTGACGGGGAGCCTGGGAGGAGGTTTTTCAGCTCTGCAGCAGAGCAGACATTTATAGAGGTGTCAGAGACAGATAATCAAGGCGAGAGCTTCTCTGCATGAAATGAAAATACTGCTGCTGGTGCCTGTATGCAACTCCTCTGGGCAATAAAAGACTCATGCCATGTTGTGATATTAAATCTTATCATAATCTTGCCTGAAAAAAGGTTCCTCGGTATTTACAATGGAGCAGATATGGACAGCAGCAAGGATATTGTAGTTATTACTGAGCAAGGCAGGAAGCAGTATGAAAAATGAACATAGTTACAAAAAACACATAAAATGGGTCAAAATAATGATGCAATCCCTGTATTATAATACATGTTTATTACAAAACAGCAATTAGACTCTTGCATGTATTTGTGTTGACTGTGGCATTCAAGTTAAATATAAAAATATCTATATTGTATTAGAAAATACACAACACATTTTAAATAATGGGCTATTCACCTGCTGTAGATTGAATCCATTCAATTTATCCCTTTTGTTTACCTATGCAGTTATAGTTACACTCCCTTTATTTCCTTTGGTAAATATTAGAGAATACAATTAGCTAAAGAGGCACCATGATCATGTGGTTAAAATCTGACATGTTGTTGCTTTCTACAACAGGCCACATTAGTATTTAGTACTTGTAACAATAGTATATTTAGTCCTATTAAACACCATACTTAGAATGTAATTTAAACATGTTTATTTATATGTAATGTGTATGTCTCTCAAAATGTAATGATTAATATGACTTTTAAAAAGACAAATAAATAAATAAAACCTTTTATATTATATAAAATAAACAACAATAATGGTGTGGGGAAGAAATCTTAACAAGACACTACACATTTAATTAGAACACGTCTAGGTTGCTGCAATATTGCTGTTACATTACTGATTATGTCAATGGTAGCTAGCAAAGACAGGAAACTGAGCTAGCTTAGCATTATTTTTGCCTTGTTTTACATTCTTCATGTAACAGCGTTTTTACAGTAATCAGTCATAGTAGTGCAGAATTTGATGTCAAACTGTTTACAGTAACAGGTGATAATGTTATGGGGATGAAGTATTTTTGATCAGTTTTTACTAATTTTATACTGGCTTAAAAATTACTCTGAATATATAAAATCCACTTATTACTTGAAAGGCCATTACCACAACAGGAGGGTTCTCTCCACCACATACACAAAGCTGGTTAAAAACTATAAACTTCATTGCAAAATGAAATGCAATACAAACGTGACCTTACCTTGGTAGTCATTGTCAAAGCTGTCACTAACAGTTTACAAATGATTGTTCCAATGTTATCATTTAAAAAGGAAAAGTCTCTGCTGTCAGTTTAATCGCTAACAATCGTCACAACATTTAGGGCCATTAAGCCATTTTAGGAAATTTACTAAACTATTGGCAGATTTTGTAAAAATATATACTTGTTTTAACTCCTGACATTTGTGGAGACTGCCCTTGCATATACATGAACCCACCATTAGCTCACAGCTAAGAGCCGTCTACTCAGGGCTGTGGGAGGGCACGTGCAGGAACATTGCATACAGCCGTGGTGAGCTGAGTTGTTTTAAAGTAGCACAGTATGATAAAATAGAGTCAGACAGGGGAGAGATGGAGAGAGAGTGGCTGGACTCATCCCATGTGTTCCTCAACGAGTTCAAGTTACAACTAGGAGGCATTTCGGGAATGGAGTTCAGCAAAGACCATGGCTAACAGCTTTAACACCAAGCGTCATGTGTGGTCCCTGAGGAATTCTATTTGTGTGTGTGTGTGCGCGCTCCTGCTTCATATCTGCAAATTTAACTGAGGGACTGAACAAGCTTCATCTGTTGCATGTTGCTGTGAGTATCACGTGGTGATGGTAACTTAGATTACCAGTAATTGCAAACAAGAGCAGTCTAACCACAGTCCCCACAGACACCATGGTGTCATTAAAAATATTTTTGGACACCAATGCAGGCAGGCAGGAAGGAAGGTAACAATAGTGCAAGTAGTAACAAATCTTTGAATAAGCTATTTTATTATGGCTCATCAGTGTATTAAAAAACATAGTTAAAAGTGATTTTAATCCAATCCAGTCCTGAATATTCATAATCTTAGTTCCTCCCCAGTTACAATTACAGATGAAATGACTGCTCCTCCTTTAATGTTATTTTTTAGGTTCTAGGGAGGAGTTGGGATCGAACCACCAACCTTC